>NC_046154.1:58111041-58300489 GCF_011064425.1 Rattus rattus
CAGTAAGCAGGCTCCCAAAAGCAGTTGGGAGCAGTGCGTGCAGTCTCTTCATTGTCAGAGCAACAGTTAGGCTTCGTGCAGCCAAATAAGTTCTCTTTATACCTTGAAAGGGCCTGGAAAAGCCTTCAGTCTTCGGAGAGTGAAAAGGCCAGGAGAAATCCTTCACCCTGTTGGTCTTTACTTAGCACCTCCCGTTTTGATGTGCAGTTTCGAGGTTTTGTCATGGTCACTGTGGTTGCTATAGAAACAGAGCAACAAATATTTGGAGGCCAGCAACACCTTTCCCCCAGAAGCCCAGTCAAGAATGTTTGGGAGCAGGCCCCTGCCCATCAGGCTGCCGTTGTTGAGGATGAATGCAGCCTTTGTGATTAGCCTTCTGGCCTGCCACCAGGCTCCAAAGAGATGACTAGGCTCAGATCTCTTTAAATAGTGTTTGTGTTTCAGTCATCCATAAGGAGGAGTGGGTGGGAAGCTCTACACAGCTCTAAAAACTCGTTGGGCCTATGGCTAGTTGTCTAGACGAAAATGAGGCTCAGTCTCACTGTGTGAATATCATTCAGGAGAGCAGAGCCAGGGTGCTGTGAGCAGCGTACACCGCCCCTCACCAGGAACAGCACGCGGGAGGCTCTGTTCACAGTGTCCTGTAGCGTTCTGGCCAGGGAAGCACAATAGGTGAGATGTGTATTGGTGGAAGAAACACAGATGCTTCAGGTTAGCAACTAGCAAAGAGGGTGGTGCCGGGGCTGCGCCGTCTCTCGGCTAGGATCAGTATGGGCACTTTTCAAAGTTCCTTTGCGTTCAGTGTGACAGAGGCTGGACTCGTTCACAGTCTCTTACCTTGTATTGCACAGAGTCAGTACAAGACTCATTCCTTTGTGAGAAAAGGAAGACAGTAGAATGGCAAAACTTGGCTTTCACTGGGGAAATTTGCTTGTGGGAACTTGATATGCCTACTTATCATGGTAGACAGGCATTATGTGATTTTACTGCAATGTGAGTACCCAGAGCTTCCCATCTGGCCCCAGTTCCACCGGGGAGTGAGGAGGCAGTGAAGGAAATTTGACTTAAAGGCAGGTGTTACTTGGACGGTTAGAAAGGTACCATTGTCTCCTCAGCAATAAACTGCCCACCTTTCACCTGCTGTCAGATTGCAAATTCACTTGCCATTAAAGCCCTGGGTCATTACTTCATTCATTTAGCAAGAGTTTATTAAATGTCTACTGAGGGTCAGGCACTGGACTACGCACTGGGGAGAGAAAAATAAACGACATTTGCCTGACAAGTGTGTATTGAATGTCTGCTCTATGCAAGGTACTATGTTAAGCTTTTGGGGGGGGGTGCCACATGTTCAAGAAACTGTTTGGACAAGCTAAGTAAACAGACACTTGGCACAGCACAGATTAACTCTTCCTTTGAAAATATGAGTAGCTAGGGGAGGCACCCATCATAGGCACTTAAATTAGTTGCTATTTAGCTGAGTAAGGTCACCACCCTTTCTAAGGTTGGCCCTGAGAAAAAGCAGTAGGATCTAGAGTTTGTGGCCAGCCTGGGTTATACACACAGCAATAGGCTACCCTAGGCTAATAGGGAGACCTATCTCAAACAAAATAAAAGAGAACAAGATTTAGACCCATCTAAATTAGTAACTAGTTGCAGCCACTGAGTATATAAAATGTGACCGGGCTGAATTAAGACATAAAATATACACTGATTCTCAAAGTCTTAGTGTACAAAATAGAAAGTTTATATCTCATTAGTAAGTTCAATTGATTACACATTGATACGGTTTGGGGTATGTTGGATTAAACAAAATATCAAAATTAGTTTTTCTGCATTTCTTAAGATGACGTGCAAATGACTGCAACCTGATGAGATCAATATTGGTTTTTGCCCAGCTAGGCATTATAGAATTGGATTACGGTGGTATAGACTTGCCTAACACTACAGGTCCAAGATGGATCACGTAAGTGGGCCTTCCCCCGAGATGAGCCCCTTGGTGATCTGGTTTTAGAAGTTGGCTCTTTAACGAACAGTGAGTTACTTGTTTTGCCTCAACATCTATTGATGTTCTCCATGCCAGGTCCATGAGTATGTTAGAAGACTTGGCCAATCATGAATCCATATTCTGAACGTGAGCATTTAAAACTATGGCTTCCTTAACAACAACCCCTGACTTCCCACTGGGCAGTTGTTGTGGGAAATAACCTGCAATGGCTGGCTTCATTAGAATTGGATGTTGCTATAACCAAGTTCTTGTCCGTGGGACATAAGAAGAAGTGTTCTACGATGGTTGATTTTTTTATTGTCAACTTGCCACAAACTAGTCACCTGAGAAGAGGGAAATTGGAATATGGCATTGTCTCCATCAGACTGGTCCTTGAGAGGTGTTGTTTGTTTGATAAGTGACACGGGAGGACTTAGCCCATTGTGGCTGGTGCCATCCCTTGTGCAGGGTATCCTGGATTATATAAGCCAGAGAAGCAAACAAGGAATCAGTGTCCCTTCATGGTTTCTGCTTGAGCTCCTGCTCTGACTTTCCTCAGTGGTGGATTGTGATCTGAGACGTGTGAGACAAAGAGTGTTCTACCACAGTAACAGGGGAGGAACTAAAGTATGACCTGTATACATTCTGATCAGTGTTCGTCCAGTTAGAAAACTTAACTCTTCCTTAGATTATGTGAGTGAGTGTGTGTGTGTGTGTGTGTGTGTGTGTGTGTGTGTGTGTGTGCGCGTCTGTGTCTGCGCGCTCTTGAGTGCAGGTGCCCATGGAGACCAGAAGAAAGCATTGGACCCCTGGACTTGGAGTTAAAGGTCTGGTAGAAGTGAGCAGCCTGATGTGTGTGCAGGGAACTGAACTTGGGTACATACTCTTTAACTGTTGATCTGTCTCCCCAGCTCCCTGGGAAGTATGCTTACTTAGTTCTCATTCCGTTCTCCCTCCTTACTTCTGAGGGATTGAGAAGTTGAAAATATGTTGAAGACTGCAGAGCAACACATCAGAAGGAATCTGGGCCTCTGCCACTATAGATTGCTGTTTCAATCTGGGATCATTTCCTGCCAGACTTTTGTATGTGTGAGAAAACAAAACTTCATGGTTATGATGAGCTTTCTGTCGTAGACAGTGAACCACTTTCCCCACAATGTCATTCGTTGTGGTTTGAATGTGGTTCTGTCTCTGAACTCAAGTGTTTCGTACTTGGTTCCCAATGTGATAACTTCGGGAGGTGGTATGAACTCTTTAAGGGTTGGGGTCCGGTAAAAGATATTTAAAATAAATATACTTTTCTCAGGACTCTAAGAGGGATTGTTAAAAGAGCATGTATGACTGTCAGTTACCCAACGTTCTTTTTAAAATTGAATTAATTAATGTGTATGTCAGTGTGCCTGCTTGTCCATATGTGTGTTATGTATGTGCAGTACTTATAGAGTCCAGAAAATGGCACAGGAGTTACAGACAGTTATGAGCTGCCAAATGTGGTTACAAAAAGAGTTCTTGACCATTGAGCCATATTACCAGCCCTTCTCAACACTCTTGCAAAGAAGATTCAAAGAGGGTAGGCTAGAAGGCCAGTCAAGACAAAAGATGATCAAGACCAACAATTAAGATGTTGACACTGGGGATGGAGATGGGGCACTTCTATTTTAGATGGACAATGTCTTAGATATACAATGCCTACATTGGGACACTCGTTGGTCTTAGAGATTCTTGTGTGAGAAGAGAGAGGATCCATTGTGACTCACTTATTCTTGCCCCAGTCTACCCCCTAACCCCTAAGGGATTTCCCTGACAGTCTTTCCTCACCTAAAGGATCCCTGGACACACCTATCCAACAGAACATTGCTGCTCTCTCCCCAGGTCTGAAGTTCACCTCAACTGTGACTCAGTATGGGAAACTAATCATGGATTGGCTCAATGGCCCATGGGAAAGGGTGAGGCAATCACAAAAGTGCACTGTCACCCACCTGAGCCAGAGCAGACTGTGTAACAGAGTGTAGCAGAAAGGTCATTGCAACGTGTCTGAAGAGACCTGACTTGGTCACATACTGCCAGAGAATTGAACTGGACTGAACTCTGACCACATACTTTTTGTTTCCTTATGGGATCTTGAGGAGTAGATGCAGATAACAAAGTCTCCTATTAGTTCATTTAACTGATGATGTTCAGAGACCTGTTTTGTGCTAGCATGTTAGAGACAGAATGGGGCTTAGGCCCTCCTCACTTGAGGGGAATTGAGGAGAATTCAGGTTCTTCTGCTTTGTAAGAAGGACAGTGCTCCAGTTCTGCTCACTTGGATAAACTCCTGGCTTGACAACAATAATCTTACAAAGCAGAACCAGCCCATAGCCCCTCATTTTTGAGGGAGGTTGGTCATTAGCATACGAGTAGATGGCAGTATAACAATAGTTGCGCATGGAACTGACGGGGTTTCAGTCGTGCCATTAGGCACACAGAGAGTTAAACAGCTAAAGTGACAATGTGTTTTCTCTGTGCAGGACCTGGATTTCCTTTTCCTGAAGTGGAACAGAGCTGAGGAAGTCAGCAGGATGAGTCTTGGAGGTCTCTGAGGTCTCTTTATGAGCAACACAGCAGGTATCTCTAATCCTAAGGGAGAAATAGAGCTGAAGTAAGAAAATACTAGGGAAAAGATTTAGTCATCAGTTCAGTCACTCATGCATAAGTCAAAATGATAGCCAAAGAGACAAAACATCAAGTAGTCCAGACTGGTCTTCAACTCATTCAGTAGCCAAGGATGACCTTAAACTTTTGATCCTCCTGCCTCTCTCTGCTGAATGTTTGGGATCACAGGCATGCACCATCATGCCTTGGTTTATATGATGCTGTGGATGAAACACAAGGCTTTGTGTGTATACTAGGCAAACAGTCAAACAACAGACATACATCTCCAGACCCAAGAAGTAATTTTGAAAGAGAGAGAGAGAGAGAGAGAGAGAGAGAGAGAGAGAGAGAGAGAGAGAGAGAGAACCATTCAGCAATAGACAGGCCATTCCCTCTGAATGACCCTATGTAGGGAACCTAATTTCCCAGAGCCTTGTTTTCATTGTCTGAATGATGTGGGTAAGCCCCCATGAGACCCCAACACCGTCTGCACTGAGGGGGCAGGGCAGATATAGCCCTGACACTGACTGCTGCCATTTGAACCTGGTTTAAGTTCAGGTGGTCTTGGAGACTTGTTTCACTTCACAGTGCTTCTTCTGTTTCCTCATCTTTAAAACAGGTTTAGTAATTACAAAGAGCTAAGAACATACACATTGTACTGAAAGTGATCAACAGACTGAAAGCTGTCATCCTCATCCATCCCGTTCACACACCACGATGGTTGCAATGTCTAGAGGACAGTAGCTCTTAAGAGAGTATTTTCCTTCCACTCTTTCAGAGTGTCTTGGATACCCTGCTTTCTAATCTCCAGGCTTCTGGCGGATGTTTCTTCAAAGCACAACATCTTTTTGCATAGGTTCAAAGAGAGCTGCCTGCCTGCCACCAATTCCGCGTTTAATGAAGGAAAAGGAAAAACAAGGGAAGAGCTGGCTCCCTGTGCATAGAAGTTTCCCACTCATGCAGACAACAAAGTGTTCCCAGTTGCCCTGCTTCTTTCTTCCTGCACCTGAAGGCAGAGAGCAGAGAAATGAAAACCGAGACTCAGCTGTCCAAAGAGAAATGAATATCTGAGCGAGTGTGCGACAACATGAACCCAAAACTTTTAGACTCTGAATACCAGCATTAACATAGGGTAGCATCCTGCCTGTTGTCTCTCTTCCTGCACATACTCTGCCCTGGGATTCTGTTGGGAGAATCCTGAAGCTCCAGACCTAGAGGCCAAATCCTTTACTTAAGAAGACCAGGGAAGAGAGAGCGGTGCTGGGTGCCCTAGATGCCTCTGACCAAACCTGGAATAGCCTCCTGCTTCTAGTAGGCTGTGCTGGGTGAGATCCAGAATTAACAACAGTATCCTAGCACCCAGACCCTACTCCCCAGTACAAGTTTTGGTGAAAGCCCCCTAACTGCATGGTAGTTACTGAGCTTCTGAGATGTAACTCCTGCAACTGACCTGTCACTATAACTGGTATAAGATGAGGAACTTGAAGCCTTGTCAGGGAGTGTGTCAAGATAGACGAGTAGTCACTGGGATGCAGCCCATTTTGCCTGGCCCCAGAGTCAAGCCTGTCACCGGTATGATAGCCTCTTGTGCTGCTCCCTGAGTCTCGGCATCCTTTCTGTTGCAGACAGGTGACTGAGTCATGTCTGTCTGTGCAAAGGGTCTTGCTTCCTGCTTGGCTCTGCCTGGCTCCAGCTCTATGAGCCACCTGTGTTGTTTTACCGATAACAGTGTTTGCCCTTCCCAAGCCAGGGCTATAAAATGCAGCCTTCAAAGTTACTGCCGAGAACGTGTCAACACAGGGAGTCCAGTCGTCATTTTTGAGGTGAAATGTTACCTCCGAGTTACCTCAAAGGCTGCTGGAGAGTTCTTCATAGTACCGGGGCCTGTGGTCTAAGTCTGGCTTCTCTCCTATCACGCCATACTGTCCTGTGTTGGTTGTGCTTTGTAATTTCTCTTGTCTTTGTGTTTTGTCACCAGCGAGGAGGTGCTAAGTTGGATGCTAAGACCGTAAAGGCCTCAAAGCACTCAGTTTGCTGGGCTTGGAGTCTGTTGAATGACTGTGAGATGCTTTATGTAGCAATCCTCAGAATGAAAAGACCCCAAACCCTAAAACTTTCTCTCCAAACCTCTAACAATGTTACCATTGATGCAGCAAAGTTACTCATTAGTATGGTGAAAAGAAGTGAATTTTTTTTTCTTCACGTAAGAAAAGTCCCCTACCCATGACCCTGGGCCATGAGCCCTGGAGCACAAAGCCATAGTCAGACCTTAAGCATCCAGCGGAGTTCAGGTGTTCAGCAAATTGCCATCGCTTAAGGAGGCAACACAATTTTCTCAACTTTTACAATGTTTTCTCCCTCCTCCCCTGCTTTCTAGGGGTTTTGCCCTTGCTTGTAACTCACACCACAAATAATACTGTAAGCCTTTGGCTGTGAGGTGCAGAGTGGAAGCTGCCAAGAACATCAGAGTTCGTGAGGCCCTTTGCTGCCATTCAGAACGCTGGAATTTCAAGGGACAGATTCAGACAACCTCAAAGAACTCTTTCTGCTAGGATGCCTCATAGAACTCAATTGATGATGGCGCTCTTGTAGTTCAGCGTTGGGCACATGGATATCAAGCAGCTTTCTTAGGCCCTGTGACTGCTCTTCTCTACACATCCTTATTTATCCATCCCCAGCATGGGTGAGTACTCATGTCTTCACTCAGTAGCAAAAGGATGAAGACTCTGTGAGCTAAATAACACATGCAAGGTCAAGGGCATATACCAGTTACTTGATTATATAGGCAGAAAGCCAGGATGACCTCCATGAACTCCTAAAACTATGTTTTTACCTGTCTGTCTCTCAGCAACACAAGCCAAAGAATCACTGTGTTTTCAGGCCCATCTATGAAGGAAAACAATCGTGGAAAGAGACTTCTCCAAACACTCTCACCCAAAACAATGTGGATGAACTGACTCTATCAACTGAAGTGTGAGCGTGACCTTCCTTCCAGCTGCTCGCTGGACCCCACTGCCTGGAGGTTTGCTCAATGCTGTATGTAGTTCCTGGCCCCAACTGGGCATTCCCTTCTGAGTCTATCAGTCATCAATGCCTAGATATCATTCACATTTGCATTCTCTGACCTACTGCTTAGTCTCAGGTGCTGTGAATAATTATTCCATAGATGCTTAAGTACTAAGGCATTCATTCCCCCTTCTTCTATCTCAAGGAGTTATTGATTGTCGATTTTATCAAAGACACATCATCCCTCCCAGTGTCTGAGGCCTGGACCTTCTGCTAGGATGCCTCTCCCATAGGACTCATCCAACTGATGATGGTGCTCTTTTAATTCACTTTTGTGGGTCGACCCTTAATGCCTATTCCCTTCTTTCCAAATGTGAGCACGGAAACTTTTTTCTTTTATTGTTAATGACTGGACTGATTACAACTTGGACTTGCTAAGCTCCAGAGGGGAATTTAAATCAGAAGCTTATTAGATTGTTTCAATATTGAAAGAGATAGGCAACTTTCATGCCCCAAGAAAAGAGTAGTTGGTTGAAAGGGGAGCTTTCCCTCTGGGGACTCTATCATCTACTCTTCCTGTTCATCGATGTACCCAATTCCACCCTAAGACCTGGATATAAAAGTCTACAGACTCCCATCTATAAAGTTTTAAAGACCACAGAGTGAAAATTCTTTTCCTGATATGCATCAATAGTATAATTCCTAGGAGAGGCTAGCACACTTACCATGGCATCTGAGACCCTGTTAGACCATTCACTGGGCCTGGCAGAGTAAAAATAGCTCTTCTGGATTTTAAAAATGTACCACATTCTGGGTATCTAAAGTTCTACAGAAGTATACGACACTCCGCCACATAGGTTGCTATAGAAGCATGACCTGCGGAGTTGCATGTGATGGACCTGACTGGCAGGCTGCATAGGGACAGGCACTCTCATTAGCCCTACAATTTGGATTAACTCTCCACACTGGGCCACCATCATGGCCAGGAAAGCAGGATTACATTAGAAATCATACTGTCCGTTTGGTCCATGAGGTCTGAGTGGAGAGCAGGATGGAAAAAGACCACTTCTCCAAGTGAGGAAGGGGGCACATTCCTGGAGCCCAGAGTTAATCGGAACTGGAATGTGTTTACAACTCCAACCTGCTTCTCCTATCAGCTCCCTTCACTGATGCAAGGAAACATCTGCCTCGTAATTCTGGCCAAAACCTCATGAAGTATCCAGATTTCTTTCCTCTCCCTCACAATAATCTTCCGAACATGTCTCAAATTTATCTTGATCATCTTTCCATTTATTATGCTGTCTTTAATTTAAGAAACAACTTTTTTTTTCTGAGCTCATTTTAAAACTACCTCCTAAATACAAACAGCAAATTCATCCCACCCTTGTGCATCTGCTTTGGTATATGACTTTGTTGTTCTTGCCACTGGGAGATAGGTCTGTTGCTCTGCCCCTGAAAACTGGGTTTGGCCAATGAGATACTAGAAAACAAGAAGCAGAAGGTTGAAAAGCACCTTTGTATCAGGACTTGCTGTCTCTTGCTGGTCTTGGTAGCCACGAGGGGGAAAAAAATCCAATAATAAGAGATATATGACCCACTCGCTCTCACTGTCTCAGTGGAGAGGTCAAACCTATGGGTGAGCAAAACACTATTTGGCTTCAGAGACACCCACAGACTTATGGGCAGTAACAAACTGGCCTTTGTTTGAGGCCTGAGTTACGTGGTGATTGATTATACAAGTGCCAAGTGAGCCACTTGTCTTCCTCTCCTTCTCCAGCATGTCCATACGGGTATCCCATTAACATTCTAAAAGTGTTATCAGACTTCATTGTCTCCTTCTTCACCAGCATATGATCGATCAGCCTAATAAATGGTGAATGATAAAGTTTAATATAGTACTCCAAATTTTCCAGGTTCTGGACCCCAATTATCTTTTGATTTGCCCTGTCATTATCCCATAACCTCTTTCCATGCGGGATATGATAGACACTCTGTGGCCTTTTCTTGAAATAGCATTCTTATTTCCACGTTTTCAAGGCCTGATCAGATGTGCTCACCTTAGCAAACATCTACTGAAACTGATGTTTTTAGTTCTGATCACCTTCCTTTCTGGGTGGGTAGCTCATTAAAGAAAGAGACTTTAGTTCTTTCTCCCACAGCCTTCAAGAGTGTCTTACATGCATTTCGAACTTTTTGAAATCACACCATGATGTTATTCCATGCAAAGTTCATACTTGAGAATGGCAGAACAGTTACAAAAGAAAATTACAAAATAATACATGACTATATTTTAAGTAAGATTACAACTGTGTGGGGATATATTCATAACTATATTTGGCTATGAGTGGCTCATGGACCATGAGTTGGGCACTCCTAGAAGACTAGGAAGAATGCTCAACTATGGAGTTACTATCATCTCCTGGAGCTGGATCAGGTGTGGATGTGGTCTGTTGAGGCAGATGACCAGACAGTTAAGACTGTGAGATCAGGAAGAGTGGTCTGAAGCCTGGTATTTCCATTTCTGCCAGTGTAGCCCAAGGAAGTTACAGAATAGTCTTCAGTTTCTTTTTACATAAGTTGGGGACAGTAATGGGACCTAAATCACAGGCTGACTGTGAAGAAAGAACTAAAGGTACCCAGCTACCATAAGCACTTGTAAAACCTCTATCGTCCTAAGACTGCTGCTGCCCCTGGTGGTTGAGGTAATGATGTGACTGTCACTCTGTCTTTCTAGGATGGCTTCCCTGACCCTCAGAAACTGGAGGTCCAGTAGGTCAACTTTCTCACAGTGAATCCCTCAGTGCTCTGGCAAGAGGCATAATACCGTGTAGAGATGTCACAGACATCATTTCCCTCAGAAGATGTGAGCCTTCTGTTTACCAACTGAATGAGCTTTATCGAAACTCATCCCTTCATTGAGATTTATTTCTTCATTCATAAAATAGGTATGGACCCACTGGATTGAGAGGAAGTCCTGAAGGGAAAAAATGTTGAAGGAAATGTAGCCTTTGCCACAGTATGCTCCTGATCCATGCCTGTGCCTCCTCTTTCCTGGCCTGGATATCTATGTTATTATGTGCTTCCTTGGGATATACGTTTATTCACAAGTATTCACTGAGTTGACACTGAGCACTTACTATGCGTTGGGAGTATTACAGTGGGAAGGACAAAGCCCTTCTGGGAACTTCAATTCCTGTGAAAAGACAGAGTTTAGGAGGAAAGGGGGTAATATAGTTTCAAACTGATAAATGCTGAGAGACTTGGGAAAGGGACCTTCTGTGGCCCCTCAGTCTTTGGTTCACTAAATCTTTGTATTTCAATGTTCTTTGCCATGAGGTCCCAGAGGTTGAAACCCTTTATTTGGCTATCACCCAGATGCCCAGCATGGTCAAGTTCATCAGTACTCCCCACCTCCATAAATGATTGTAGTCAGAGACCACCAGACAACATGGTGTGCCGAGGACAGTGAGGCCACGGAAGATCCCTTTCCTAAGTCTCACAGCACTTACCATATTGCGCCATCAACCTGCTAACCACAATTTCCCCTCAATACACTGACTGAAAGGCTGTGTACTAGGTCCTCATCTTATATTTCCAAAGAGAGAGATTCCCTAGAGGTAAGACATGTTTCCACTGTTTCCATGGACATGTTTCCACTGCTGCCTAGGCCTAACTCAGCTCCTGCTATCTTCTCCAGGGTTCACTGAGTAGAACTTAGATCACATTCCCAGGCCAAAGTTTTAAATGCTTCCATCCACACCCAGTGCAGACAACCTGGGCTTCTTCCCACGCGCACTCACAATTATCTAGAGTTGCCCCGGCAGACCTTCAACTCTCATAGTTTCTGCAGGGTGAGGACTGATGTTAATTGCCTGGGCTTTGCCACTTGCTGCTCTGGATCACAAATCCGGGAGGTGATGACAGAAATAAAGAAAAAGATCCCCACTTTCATGGAACTTACCTTCTTTTGAGAGAAGAGAGTCAACAAAATAATAATAATAATAATAATAATAATAATAATAATAATAATAATACCAGAAACAACCTACCAGATGATATGAAACTGGGGTGGCTTGAATAAAAATGGCCCCAATAGGTTCACAGGGACTAGGTGGCATGGTGTATGAGGAAGAGGTATAGTCTTGTTGGAGGAGATGTGCCACCTGGGGGTTTTGAGGTTTCAAATGCTCAAGCTAGGCTATCTCTCTCTCTCTCTCTCTCTCTCTCTCTCTCTCTCTCTCTCTCTCTCTCTCTCTCTCTCTCTCCCCTTCACCCTTGCTATCTGCCCATTTAGATGTAGAAAGCTTGCCTTCCCGTCCAGCACCATGTTTGAATGTCTGACAGTGTACCACCATCCTTCCTGCCATGCTGACAATGGACTAAACCTCTGAACTTGTAAGCCAGCCCCAACTAAATGCTTTCTTTTATAAGAGTTGCTATGGTAATGGTGTCTCTT
Organism: Rattus rattus; assembly: GCF_011064425.1. Taxonomy (NCBI): domain Eukaryota; kingdom Metazoa; phylum Chordata; class Mammalia; order Rodentia; family Muridae; genus Rattus; species Rattus rattus. The sequence continues at coordinate 58,123,122 of NC_046154.1, forward strand.
CAGTGAGGAGAGTGCTCACAGTCGAGCACTACTTTAAAAAAAAAAAAAGAAAACAAAAAAACCAAAAAAAAACATCATTTGTCTCTCCCTGGAGAGGTAAGGCAGGGCAGGAGGATTTGAACTAAATGTTTGGGTAGGTAACACAAGCACCCCTTGTCTTTTTCAAGATAACACAACATCCATGGTGAGAGCTGTTTTAAAAAGTGGTAGATACTGGTCACTATTCATACAAGAAGCATTTGGCTGATCTGGTGTAGGCCATGTATTAGAATGTCCAGAATGACATTTTCAAATGCACAAAACAAATACAGTGACAGAACGAGCCAATTAATTTCCAGAAGCTAGAAAAATAGGTAGATAAAATAGGCAGGTAACGATTTATGGACTCTGTTTACATATTAACCAGCTGGAACTGCAGGGCTGTTAACTGTTATCATTTTCAGACATAGGTGAATATACAAGTTTTTAAGGCAGTCTGTACCAATTATAAATGAATATAATGTCCACTAGTGATAAATTTCAGGTACCAGCTACCTAATTCATGTGAGCTGAGCCTGCACTCATCAAGAAGATGATGAATTTTAGAGACTAGTGATCATAAAGATGCAGTTGCCCATGCACAAAGCTCCTGACTCCTCTAGGTTAAGAACACTGTACTAGAGACGTCTACCCACACTGCTCTGAGAGTGCAGAGCATGGATGGAAATCATGAGGAGTCGGCAACTTTCCTGGCCTCTGAGGGAAAGGTGTCCATTAAACTAGTTGACAAAGTTATGATTAGAATTCCAGTGAGAGAGAAGGCATCAGACTGCATAGCCCAATGTGTCTCCCTTTGGAGAACAGGGCTATGTGGTGAGAACATACAGTTTGTGTAGGTTGTATAGAAATAAGGCAGAGTGCAGGTGAGAGAATCAGGTACTAGAGGATTGTGGTCTATGAAACTGACCCAGAGGTGGTGGGGAGTGCAGAAGAGAGACAGGTCATGATTAGAACTGTCTATGGCAAAGGTCATATGGACAGTTGTGAGGTGATTGTTTAGAAGGATGATGCTGGAGGCTAGGAGACCAATTAGGTAGTAGTCTAGGCCAGTGGGTCTCAACCTGTGGGTTGTAACCCCTTTGGGGTCTAACAACTTTTACACAGGAATCTCCTAAGACCATTGGAGAACACAGATATTTACATTATGATTCATAAAGTAGCAAAAATATAGTTATGAGGTAGCAGCAAAAATGATCTTATGGTTGGAGGTCAGCACAACACGAGGAACTGTATGAAAGATACGCAGCATTAGGAAGGTTGAGAACCACTGGTACTTCAAAGTGGTCGTGGGAGTATAAGAGAGGATACATACGATACATACATGTCCACCCCTGAGCTCTTGTTGTTAAGCTTCTTGGATCTTGAACTTCACCCTCAGAGCTTGCTCAAAAAATCCTGGAAAACCAAGGTGGGGTGTAAGTCCAATATCTGACAAACCATACCAAATGGCGTGTCTTTCTGTGAGCCAATAACAGTCATATTGGAAAGTCAACAAGGGAAATGGACAGGGAGAGAGCCAGCATCTATGGCATTCACGCCCTGGGCCTTGGGCCAGTGTGAACAAGGTTTTCCGGGTGAGGACTTCCCCTCACAGAGTGGGAACAGCAGCTCCAGACAGGAGAAGTGAAGACTATCTCATGCTTCCAGAGAGCTCTCCTACATTGTCTTAGTTATGAAGGTTTCAGCTCATGGCAAGTGTGTGAGTGCGTTACAGATGAAGAAAATAAAGCCCAAGGGGGGGTTAAAGCAGGTCCGGAAGATCTGCCACTGTTTTCCTGTGAGATCTGTCTGCTGCTCCTCTATCCTCCAGCCCATCCCCCATGTTCTCACTTGAGTCATCTCCAGGTGCAGAACAGGACAGGGCAATGGCTTCCAGTCACTGCTACTGAGGTTTGTGACATAGAGTGCCTTCAGCTTTCTTTCAACACTCTTCCTGGCTCATGAATTCTACCCTTGAACCACATAGGTCAGTGGCTGGCCCTTTTGCTCACTCATACTTTTCTACTGGCAGGCATATTGCCACTTCTTCCTGGTAGGCAGGGGACAGGGACCAGGGGTGTGACATCCCTTTATATCATCTCATACTCTCAAAGCAACCTCAACTATGTCGTTGTGAAGTAAAAAGACGTGGGACGGACAGTGTGGATGCAACCCTTTGAGATCATCAAGGTAGACAAAGGTAGACTCTTTTTTCATATGTGACTTCCCAGGGCTGAGAAGTGATTAGGCCTCTGAGTTGCTGGCCCAGGGCCTGGAGTCCAGCGTATGTCTATGAAAAGGAGAGGAACTGAGATGTGACTTCAGGAGAAGAGCTCTGCCCCTGTCTGCAACCTCCCTTAGGATATAAGTGGGCTGATCCTGGTGCTAGCAGCACAGCTGTGGGGAAGAGGAGGTGAAGGAGGAAGTGGAGGAGAGGAAGGAACGAGGACTTGGAGGAAGTGGGAAACAGGAGGAGGAAGAATAGGTGGCCAGGAGGAGGAGGAAGAGGAAACGCCTATGGGAAAGAAACTGCCCCCAACTAAACACCTAGAAGCGCTCAGCTGCAGGAGAAGTCCAGTCTGAATCCAGGACGGAGAAAAGTCATTTGCCCTGAGGATTCCCCAGACCTTGTCATCTGCATACATACATCAGAAGAGAGTACAGGTGGCTAAGTCACCCGAGTTCAGCTTCCCACTCAGCACGGGCAAGCTTAGGATTAGCCCCCTGGAAGTCTAGCTCACTTGGGCCAAGTCTATGAACCCTAGTCTGGACGAGGCTCTCAGAAAGCCAGAAAGATAAAGGGCTTGTTCTAAAAGCCTGTGACTCAGAAAAGCACGTTTGAATATCTTCTGCACGACTTCGGGATGGGAGGGGGATGGGTGCAGAGCTGGAGGAGAAGGAATAGATGACTTGACTAATGCTTTATGAATGTGCACGGCCAAGGGACAGTTTATTTTAGTTTTTTTAACGTGTGCACACATGCGCACACATAAGCCAGAGAAGTACATCGCGTGTCTTGTCTTCCTTTTTAATTGTTAGAGCTCCGGTCTCTCGCTGAACCTAAAGCTTAACATCTCAGCCGGGTGGGTCAGCTGGCCAGTGAACTCCTGGGAGCTGTCTCTGCCTCTTGATGAGTTTACAGGCAGGCATGGCCTGGGGATTGAGGTTGGAGGAAAGTTTATCCACAGACTTAGAAGTGAAAGATCTTTGAGCTCCAAGAATAAGGAGGAGTCCTTTGCTGAAAGTCTCTTTCAGCTAGACGCTAGGAGTGTCAGAACTAGAGAAACGATTACTGTGGTCCTGGATGTTACACAGGTCAGGCCCATGCTAGAAACTTCCTATGGCTGTCCTATTAATGTTTTCTCCTATGTCCTTTACAGTCACAAGACTGGAGAAGATACACTGGAGAGCAGTGTCACACCAGCTAAGTAAGTCGCAAGGTAGGCAAAGCCACTCTGCAGTCCTTTGTCCCTTCACACTGGCAAGCTCTGAGGGTCTCTCTTACTGAAAATCTGAGGCAGAGAGCTCAGCAGGCCCTTGGCTTGGCTGGTGGAAAGGACTCCCAGAAGGCCCCAGGCCATTGTAGCTGTAAGCAGCTTGTTTCCCCGGTGCCCCAAAACAGTGGATCCTCTGCAGGAAATTTTCAGCTTTGTTAGCCTGGAGCAGTCGTGTAGCATACCCGCGTGCAGATAGAGCCCAGGAGCTGATGGAGACTTGGGATAAGGGGCGGGAGGGAGGAAGGGAGGGCCAGGCAAAGCAAAGCTAGGTGGGTGGGGCTGGCAGCCAGTGTTCCCTGGAGGGAGCAGGCAGGCTCAGGGGACCCGCTTCCTTGTAAACAGTGTAGAGCCAGCTCTAAAAATACTCCTGCCCTAGACAGGGCGAACTCAGCTCCCCGGTCCTCTTCCAGAGCCTTCCCGGGGCCTCCCCCCTTTCCTGAAAGGTCAAGGGGATGGGAAGAAAGTCCGTTTGCAAAGGGTAGGATTTCCTCAGCAAGGCAAGCACAGCCGTACTTCCTTCCTCTGCAAAACAGAAGGAGGATAATCTCCGGTTTTAAAAACAAGGATGTGAAGGGAAAACCTGGTTTTCCTGAACTGTCACAGGAGACCAAAGCCTACCTCAGGCTCAAGGACTAAACCTGATTCACAGCTGGAGTAAAGAGAGCCTGAGAAGGAGCCCTGGGTTGGTCTCCTCAGTTCTTCCCCTCACTAGGCCTCTGACCTGTGAGTCAACCACCTGATGCCTCAGTTTCCACAATTATACAAGAGGATAATAAGAGTGCTTCCTTCACTTGGCTATGGAGAAGACCAAATGAAGTGCCATTTACAGAGCCCTTTACGCCATGCCCGGCGCGTGCTAAGCACGCAGAATGTGCTTATTATGAATGGGGGTAGAGATAATAACCAGAGATTTAGTTTTAATGGGAGAAACTGGCAGGGAGGCAGAGAATGGCGGTGTGCAGAGGAGCAGGCTAAAGGGCTGAACCTTAGAAGATCCAAACCTGTTATTTGACGGATGGGGAAACTGGTCCCAGGCAGCAGAAAGGAGATGCCCTGAAAACACTGTTAACCAGCCCGATGCTTTCAGTTCAGCGTAAGAGAAAAGGGTGGTTAAGATCACCATTTGTCCTGATCCACTAGAGGCAAAAAGGACCCCTGGCCTACAGAGCGTGTTTACATGTGGAAAGTTCTTTCTTGGGGAGACAGAGAGCACTATTCCAGGACCGGGTTTTGTAACAGGAAGGAGGCACTTGGTAGCATGTTAGACCCACTGAACAGAAGACTCATCTTCTTGTTGGTAGTATTCGTAGACTATGCCTTTGTACCTAAGAATCATGGAAGGGAGATACAGGCAGGAAGGGCTCAGCTTTACCTGCAGACGAATCCTCTAGTCTTGTGCAGTCTGGTGCAGTAAACACTAGCCACAGAAAACTGCTGAGTACTAGATTTTAAAGACTGTTTTTTTAAAAGCCAGTGAAATGCCTTACTAATATTGTTAGTGGGCTACAGGGTTGAAACGATGCTTTCAGAACCATTGGGCTAATTAGCATTTTTTCCCCTGTGTCTCCTAAGAAACTCTCGAAGCACACATGTGGCTTGCAGTGTCTCTCTGTTGGGTGGCAAGGTTCCAGGCACTACACACTAGTTCAGCATCAGGGCAGGCTCTGTCAGCAGGCGATAAGCTTCTCATCACTAGGGGCACAAGAAACAGGTCCTATGAATGGGACTCTCACAGCTAGCTGAATAAACCTCGCAATCCCTCTGTTCAAGAGTCTAGTGCTCTGAGGAACACCTGTTTCTTGGGAGATTTTTTTTTTTTTTGAAGTGTTACCAAGAAAAAAAGATGTTCGATGATTAATTTAATTCTTGTTTGGAAATAAAGTTATATTCGTTTAAGGTAAAACCCAGAGCTTTTTAGATGTACAAGTGCACTGTGGGTCTTTGTAAGTATAGGTAACACATGAAGGTGTGTGTCTTTGCCAACACCACACACCCTATTCCGTAATAAGTGGGTTGCAGAGGTTTCTTTTCTCATAGAACAACCAGGAAATAAGTTCACTGCTTGAGAACGCTGCCTCACGTTCATAAAAGACACTTTTTGTTATGCTTAGTCCCTGCCCTGGCAGTTTTGTAGATGTTCTTGTAGCTGTCCTGTCAGGAGGTCTAAAGAGAGCAGAGTCCTTCCCTTCTCGGTCTGTTGGTCCATTGAGACGGTGCACCCACGAAGTAGAATTTGCCTAGGGATATCATGTTGTGAGGGAAAAGACTGAGGCCCCGTGCCGACGGAGGAGGATCTGGTCTTCTCAGAAGAGACTATACAGTCCTGGCTTTTCTGACCACTTTCAAAAAGAGAGGGGCAGAAACAAGGGTGGGTTGGTAATGGGCAACCAACGTAGTTGTTCACGTCTCTTGCTCTCTTATCCCTAGGCCTCATGTCAGAGGAGATGGATTAGCAGTGTTGGCCCTAGGTATCGCCACTGGACCTCTTCAATGTGGCCATGTTGGATAAATCTCTGCTTTTGACTTTTCAGTGTCTCGTCTCCTTACTTGGCCTACAGAGGACAGATGACCAAGCCTAGCTTGTCAGGGCTTCCAGAGATCTGGCTTTGACCCTCACAGCACCCTGGATAGATTAGTTCACCTTCCTCTACTTAGAATAGCACTGATGATCAGAGTTTATGAAGTCTATAGAAAATGTAGTGTGTCAGCTGATGTGTATTCAGAGAATGGTCGTTCCCATGAACTACAGCCCAGAGACGGGGAGTGACTTTGCCAGGGTCAGATAAGAAATGAATGGTTGGATGAATGAATCCTTGACTCAGGGTCTGCAGGCCCTACAGGTCACACGATTCTCTTTATTAAGCCAGGGCAGAGAAGAAGTCTCTTTTGAAAACAGAAAAGATCACTTTCGAGTTGAGTTGATTTCATAAGTCAAATTGATTTTAAAGAGGAGACAAATATTTACTTTTCTACTCATCATTGTCCCAAGTCCTGGCCAAAGGAAGCCACAGTCTGGCCTGACAGACTGAGACCCCTCCACAGGCTTACTTCCTCTTTCTGTTTCTTTCTCTGTCCGCAGCAACAAATAGAGTGACCTTATCAGCCTTATCAAGGTACTCCAGGCCAGAAGAATTGTCTGGTCCTTGGAGTTCTTGGGAGTGGAGGGGGGAGACCTTGTAAACAAACACAGTCCACTCAGAGGCAGTGGGGGAGGGTCCAAGGAAAAGAATCCTTGACATTTTAGAGATGGGGGCCAAGATTAAAAGGACACCAGGCACAGCCCCTATTGGCTGCTTCTATACGGATTGACAAATACGTGCAGCTTCCCTGGATGACAAGGCTTTCTTTAAATATCGCTGGGAGCTGGGGCATTCCCAGTGTGGTGTTGGCTTGATCCAGGCCTAATCCCTGCCCAGGGTTGACCTTTCACAGTTTACAGAGCACTTTATCTCCTGGCTCAGTGGAGTTTCATAAACTCTGTCAGAGAAAAGAGCTTTATCATTGCCCCAATTCCCAGTCGAGGAAATTGAGGGTCTGAAAGCAAGTGAATATCTCCTGAATTCACAGCTACAAGCAATGGGGTCTGGGATGGCAGCATATATATTCTGGCAGCAAATCCCAACCTCTTCCTGTCCATTAGAGTCTTCCCCACAGAAGGCCTTACCTCAGCATTGGTCTGTGTTCTAGATGGGCCCAGATCTTGCTCCCCAAGAAAAATCCAGAGACCAAAGAAGTGGAAAGTTCACACTGGCGTGCCAACACAACTGTACTCAGAGAAAGAAGAGCATCAAAGTGTCTATATGGCATATTTCCACTTATAGAAAATGGAAGCTGGTCTACAGAAAAATGATAGAAAGTAAGCAAATGCTTATTTGCTGAAGGGAAATGGGAGAAAAATGTACACAGGCCTGAAAATTTTTCTTAGACGTTATGAGAATGTTGGCTGTCTAGACGGTGGGGAAGCTTTTTACCGGTCTGTATCTAACATACAACTCTCCAAGCACTTGTGGTTTAGTATGGACCAATTACTTCTCCATGGACACGTAGAAAGAGGAAGCTGAAGGAGATGAAGGACGCTGGCGAGCAATCATTAAATAACTTGAAGCGAGCTCCCAGTGGGAACACTATGTACTATTAACATTATAGGGGAAAGGAGGGGAACGGGCTCTCCCCGACAGCGGCTTCTAAGCTAATTTTCAGGAGGGAGCTACAGAAACAGACATTGGTCAAGAAACAGACTGGGGAGTTAAAGAAGAAAAAGGCAGAAATGCGAGCACTCCCACAAGATTTGGAGGTCTGACATTAAAGTGAGTTGTATCCTATTTTCTTTGGGTATTCAGACACATGCCCTCCTTGGCAGGGCCCTTGGTTTTGCTAATAAGATTCCTACCCTCTTGGAGAGCGTCTCTCAGGTCCTGCCCAAGCTTCTGCACTCTCAGGTTTCCCCTTTGAGTTCTGCTGCCCGTGTTCCCTGGCAATGGACAAGCCCAGTCCCCAAGGCCCTGAGTGCCCCCATGTCAGCCTGTTCAAAATCAGAGTAAGAAGGTGGGGCTTGATTGGGGGTTTCATGTGTGATATGATAATAATATTCAAGGTCCAGTAGAGAGCTATCTTCTAGCCCTTTCTCTACTATAGCTGTTGGCTTAGTAATTGATAAGCACAGCTTGGGGAATTTTGAATAGTTTATTAGAATATATTACAATGGAGCAGAGGGACAGTTAAGGCTTGTTACAACGCTGTGCCTCAATTAACTGGCTAATTGATTCCAAAGCCGACTCTAACCACTGCTCTTAGAGTTTGAGAAAGACTCACGTGGCTGTGGATGACTTATTATTCATTCTTTTACGTAAGGACTCTCTCGGTCACACGAGAAACCCACACATGAAATCGTGGATTAGCTCTTGCTTTCAATTTCCTTGGAATGTTTGTTGGTTTTAAAAGTGCTCTCTTTCAAAAGTGTCCTTATTAATTAAATCAGCCAGTCAGCCACATTCCCTGCTTCTAACTCAGCACTCAAGTTTAAACTTGGTTCTGGAGTCAGTTTTCCAACCGTGGCTTAAGTGGCATTAGTCACTTGGAGCAAGATATGGCATTTGAACAGCTGTCCTGGGTACTGGGCGTCCAGGCCTGAGTGTCTGGAGAACAGACAAGGGGGTAGGTGTGGAAGGGAGGTAATTTTTATTTCTCAATATATACCCTGTGCCCCAGGCTTTTACAAAGAACATCTCTTGATTTTTTGGAAGAGCCCATTTGTGTGTTCTGCCTTCTCCATTTTAGCAAGGTGAGGAACTGGCCAGAGATCACCCTGTTAACAGGGGGTAGAGCTGGGACTAGAGCCCAAGTACTGACTCTGGAGAGTCTTGGCCTGTATGCTGTCACGTATACATTTCCCCTAGACATCTGACCCCCAAATATATAGTGCTTTTATTCCAAGATTCAGATGGCAAACCAGAGACTCAAAAATGTGACAAACGACACATAAACTAAACACAGACTCTGGCCTCGAATTGCACAATCCTGGGAGGATTTCTTCTCCTATCACCCATCCATCATCATCAATCCACCCATCCATTCAACCGTCCACCCATTAACTCAAGATGGTGTCAAGTGCTCACTCTGTTCTGGGGACTGCCTGGTTTCTTAGAGATGAAGTAAACTGTATACAGTCCCTACTCTTTCAGAACTTGTAGTCAAATAAAGAAGGAAAACACTTAAACAACATTAAAAAAAAAAACCTTATTGCAGCATGAAGAGTCCTCTAAGGTACCATGAAAGAGTTGGGAACATAGAAGACAAAGCATCCAATTACCTTGCCAATAAAGCAAGGAAGGTTCCAGAGAGGAGGTGACATTGGACTATAAATACATGCTATCCAAGCAGAGAAAGGGGGAGGAGGTTTCTCTAGGCAGAGAGCACCACAGCATTGCTGCACACACCGAATGCCTGCCACCTGCTTTAAGCACTGTCTCTAATGCCTAGAATTCTGTGAATTAGGCATTACCCGGAACACTTTACAAAACAGGAATGTAGGGACACAGAGGTCAAGTACTTGGCCCATGGTTAGAGGACTGCTGAGAAAGGCCTTGAAGTCAACTCTTGTCACCTGGCTTCAAAGCCCATCCTCTTAGCCACTCACCAAGGACTGAATTGGAGACATCTGTTAGGAGTTTCTTATGAGGAGGGACACATAAACAGGAGTCAAGCCACAGGGTCTCTCTGTAGGCTTTCATGATACGGCAGGAACTTGGATTTGCTGGATCCATCAAAGAATTAATACTGTGGTGTGTGTGTGTCTGTTCGTGTGTTTGCATGTGTGCACTCATGTATAGAGCCAAGATTCTCTCTCTCTCCTTAAGAGGCCACAGTGGAGAAAGGCACGCCACCTTTATATACTTTAGACTGAAAACATCTGTCCACTGTAGAAACATCGTATCTTTTTAGTTGGATGTCAATATCTAAGTTGTTCGCTTTCTGTGTCCAACAGTCTGGGTACTCCATGAGGACATACATAGCCTTTGTCCATCCTCCCAACCCCCACCCCGGAGCATCCAGCACAGCACCAGGCCACAACTGGTACTTAGATATTCCCAGTGAATATTTACTGAAAACGTGTTGAGTGACTTCTGGGTTTTGATTAATTATTTAGGAAGCGAATTGTGGGCTTATTTACTTTGGTAAGTAGCTCGAATCGTGAAGTAAGAGGACATGGCTGAAGGAACTCTGAAGGTGAAAGGGACCTTTGTCTTAAATCGGTGGTTTACAAAGTACTTTCCTAAGTTTGCCTTCTGGATTGTAATCCAGCTACTGCTTTCTGAGGTCATCTCATCAGTTGGGAGACAGCAAATTTGTGTCCCTATCCATTCTCAGCCTTTACCCCCTCTCAAATCTCCTGATCTCCTTCAGTCTGTACCTAAACATTCTGAAGGAAGAAAATTCATAAACTCACAGGGCACACTGTTCCCCTATCGGATGGGGAAGGACAGTAACACTGTCACCATGTTCTGAGCTCTTCTCGGGTCCTAGGCTCAGTCCACGTCACCAAATATAAAGAAAGGACATTAGTTTCTTTCTGCTCTCCCAGCGCTAAGTCCCATGTCCTACTCGCCTGCCCTCCACTGCTAGCCCTCACGGCCGCCACCGCCAGCCCCGCCCGCGCTTCCGCACCCCAGCCTCCCGCACCAGACGCCGGCTGCTCCTGCGCTCCCACGCCCGCGCACTACGCTCTCCAGGCCCCGCGCTCCCACACCCGGCGCGGAGGAGGCGGGCGCCCTGGGCGAGGGCAGGGCAGCCACGTCAGCGGCGCCGGCTCGCTCCGCCCGCCGCGGGCCTCCCCATAAAAGGTAAAGCCTGGGCAGCGCCCGCGGGCGTCCTCAGGCTGGCAGCCCCGGCTGCGGGTTTCAGTTTCTGAAGAGCTAGGCCTTGAGCAAACACTGGCTGGCAGGAGGAGGGTGCTGGACGCCTTCCCAACAGATAATGTGATTCCCTGCCGCTGGGAGCCACCCACGGTGGGAAGGGGCAGCGCAGGGACCTGGCTCCTCCGCAGGACAGCAGCAGTCCTGGGGTGGGGGTGGGGGGTGGCGGGGAGGGAGGGGCTGGGGGCATCTGCGCTCGGACCCCTCTTCTTCATCTGTAAGGCTGCTCCTTCCTCGGTGGACGCTTAAAAGGTTTGCTTTCTTTCTGAAAAAGAAATAGAGAGAGAAAGCCAAAACCAACATGAACTCCAAAGGCAGGGCATTTCCCACTTTGGCCTTTTGGTGGATGCACAATTTTTTTTTTTTTTTTTTTTGAAAGGCCAGACCTATCCCAGCGGGTGACCTGCGCACATTTCCTAACTTCCCGGTCTCATTATCCTCACCCATAAAATGGGAGTAATGATACCTATCTTTTAGATACGTGCTGAGGGTTAGATTAGATAATAGATTATACATATTAAGCACTTAGTGCCTTCAATCAGCAGTAATTAACATTATTATTAATTATATTGTTATGGCGTATGACTAATCATGAGATAGATTCTTAGTGCTCCTGGGAGCATAAGTAAAAATATGCTCATTTAAAAACTTTTATTGAGGGAAGTAGTTTTATGATGTGAATAAAGAATAGCACCGAGTCAGGACATATTCCTGCATCTCATTTAGTATTTAGAGAAACTTGTAAAGCAGGCATTGTGCACTCTGTACCGGTGAGGACCCTGCAGCTTCCAGAAGTAACTGGCTCACCTCATACCTTGGGTCAATATCTCATTTCTCTCTCTTTGAGGCTTGGTCTTGTATAGCCTAGACTAGCTTCTAACTCCCCAAGTAGCTTGAACTCCTAAAAAAAAAACTCTCTCTCTCTCTCTCTCTCTCTCTCTCTCTGTGTGTGTGTGTGTGTGTGTGTCACACACACGCATAAATGAGCAAGCATGGTCTACAGGTGTGTGGGTGCCTAAGGAATTCTAAAGATATGAACTGGAATTAAAGGCTGTTATGTGTAGCCTTGTGCTAGTTGCTGGGAGGAGAACACAGGTCCTCTGGGAGATCAGCAAGAACTCGAATCTGCTGAGTCATCCCTCCAACTCCCAGACTTGAACTCATGATCCTCCTGCCTCTTTATCCTAAGTGTTACATACCCAGCTCTCTCTCCTCGGCTGACCACACCCCACCCCAGTCACACCTGTCTGCCTCAGACCTCCTTTCCTTTGCATAGTCTCTCTTCCTTCCCTTGCTCCATCCCTCCATCAACCTGGAGAAAACCGAGTCAAGTCTGGATGCCAGAAGAAGGCCACTGTCTGCTCCGGGAGACTTTCTGATCCATCCCCCATGACCTCCATCCTTCTATTGCCTGAAGCCCAGGCTGTACATCTCTGTCTGTATTGTGCCTCCCCTAAGTAGCCCTCCACAGCTGACCCTGTGCCTTCCTCAGCCTTAGGATCACAACCGCCCAGGTTTAGATCCGAGCTTTACTGATTGGAAGACTGGGATTCCTGATTTTACCTCTCTGCCCTTTATCTCCCTAATACAGAAGGTGGACTTCAGCAACACTGTCAGCTTGTAGAGTTGCGATCAGTGCAGGGTGGATGGGCAGTCCGTGCTCTGAACTTAACACTGTCAGAGGCTCAGTGAATGAAGACAGGCTGAGATCTTGGGTGTTACTTGGGGACAGAAAGAGAGGAACAGTGCCAATGGTAGAATTAAAAGCATGGCTAGGCCTCGGAGGGGATGGCTCCAACCCAGGTCTGCCTGAATCTTCATGTGTGGTCTTGGCCTTGTCTCTTCACCTTTTAGGATTCATCTTCCCGACTGGAGCAGTCAGTCATTTGTCTGTGGGACTTGTATTGTCCTAAATTCCCAGTTTAGGGTCACACACAGAAGGAAGAGGAAGCACAAAACTCAGCCGTTGGCTCTCCTTAGCTTTCAATAACTATGGTAGTTTACAGTGGCTGCTGAACAGACCGTCATAGGTGGCACCCGGCCAAGCATCGTCATTGCCCTGTTCCCCCTGAGAGAAGGGGCTTCTGTGACTCCCATTCTACCTGAGGAAATAGGATCTGAAGCCAACGAGCCTGCAACTCATTTGTCAGATACAACTGCTCAACCACCTGCAAGAATCCTTTTGAGCACAGAGATATCTGAGAACACAGAGACTCTTATCGCTCGAGCCTGTCAGGTATTAATATTCTGAATAGCCTGAAAGGCCAAGCTGCCATTTTTGCATTAGTTTCTTGTCTTCAACTTGGGCCCCAGGCAGCTGTGGTCAGGATGAGAGCTCATGGAAGAAGACAAGACAATAATATACTCTTCAACAGGGAAAACAAGTCTTCTTGATAGGTTGCTCAGAATACAGAAGCCTGTATCTTCTCTCCAATGAGCCTGGACCAGCTGTGGTGTGTTAAAGGTTTCCAGTACAACTTTGACTGGGATGGGGTTGGACTTCAAGCTTTAGAAGTGTGTCCACTGAGAAACAATTCTTTGATGGCGGCATTTGGGGTACGGTAGGGAACAGACAGCATTCACAAGAAGGAATAGCACATCAAGACCACAAAACTAATTGGAGAAATTGTTTTCATGGCCGCTGTCTTTCCCTGGTCTTAATTAGTTTTTTTTTCCCCTCGGCCTCAAAGAATCAAATAATCAAATATCCCCTTGAACAGCAAGCACCACACGCTCACTGTTGTCAACCGGGTGAGTCCGAACTCATTGAAAATGACATTCATGAGCCCTCCATGCTCTGGTCCCAGCTCTTCATTTTAGCTATGTCTTCTCTATATTGTTGACTTACTTTATATTTGAACCCTAAAGCCCAAGCAAGAATACAGGTGCCTTCCAGAGGAAAGCGAACAACGTTCAGGACAGTGACAGTAGGTGCTGAGTCAGGCCACCGTCCCCCAGAAAACATCAATGGCTGTGCGAAGCCTCTTCCATGGTTCTTGAGATGGCTCAATGGTTAAGAGCACTGACTGTTCTTCCAGAGGTCCTGAGTTCAATTCCCAGCAACCACATGGTGGCTCACAACCATCTGCAATGGGATCAGATATCCTCTTCTGGTGTCTGAAGACAGCTACAGTGTGCTGATATAAACAAAAATAAATAAATCTTTAAAAAAGAAATTTAGATTCTCAACTGTAATATTTTCATATTAGAAAGAATCAGGCTTTTTTCTTCTATTTCTTTGGTAAGTCTACACCACTTTAAAACAAAGTTGCCTTTTCTTTCATAGGTAAACATCACTTTTTAATCAGGAAAAAATATTTAAAGAAACAAATTTCTATGAGTACCAAGAAGGCCATTTAGAAAAAGCCTTTATCCTGTATCTTAAACAGTGTTTTGCAGGAGCAGAGCATGAAGAAGGAGTAAACAACAGGGCCCATAGGATTTAAGTGAGTCACTGGAGGATGCAAGCCAGCAAGTGGTAGAGTGACAGTCAGTCTAGCTCTTGGGAGTGCAGCCTCCTGGTCCCTGCTCAGCCGCCTTCTGGTTCTTTTAGATGGGTGAAGGCATCTGAACAGGGGTACTCATCTCGTCTCTGCAGATAGAGCGTGAGTCTTGGCTTCCACTAGGGGTTTCAGATGATCTTAAACTCTGCCAGTCCCAAATTCCAAGCAGCCGAGGGGGAAGTGCATGGCTAAGGGTTTATATATAGTCTTAGGAGTGAGACAAGCTGGGATCCAGACCCCAACTACTCACTGACTTGACCACAGCCACCTCAACACCTCTGAAGCTCACTTCCCCGCTCTTTTACTTTGCTTCAAGCATTTGCTAATATATAACACTCACTGGATGTTCAAAATTGTAATTATTTAACATATTATGGGCATTCTTATTACATGTACTCCTGGTGTGGCTTGCATGTAAAATGTCCCCCTAGACTCATGAATACTTATCCACCAGCCAGTACTACTTGGACAGTCATGGGACCTTTTGGAGATTGAGCTTTGATCACTGTGGGTCACAGAGGCAGGTCTTGAAGTTTTATAGTCCAGTCTCACTTCCTGCCTTCTCTCTGCTTCCTTACTGTGGATAGACTGATCAATTGCCCCAGCTCTTGGCACCATGCCTTCCCCAAGATGGTCTAGACCTTTGTCACGTTTTTCTCACCATGACGGATTGTGCCCCTTCTTAATACAAGAGCTATAATAAAGCCGGCCTCCTGAGCATGAATGGAAGACAAGCTTATCAATTTCAAACAGGAGCTATTCAGACTAGTCTGTCCTGAACACAGTTGTGTGTGGCCTAATGAGAGGCTGTATGGTAGAAATGTGTCATTAGGTGGTTTAGTGGTTAAGTGACAGCCATAAAATTATACAAGCTAAGCCAGCTACAATGTTGTCCCTAAACAAAACAGTCTCATGGGATCACCATCTTTTACATGATCCATCATCAACCAATTCCACATAGGTGCCAATCTGACACATGTCCTGACTGAAGAATGTATTTTTTGAGAACCCAGTGTTTGAGGTAGGATTGAACATGAAGGACTATCCCTAACCAAGCATATCATTTCTTAGATTCCTTGATCTCTCTTCTCTCTTCTCTCTTCTCTCTTCTCCTTCTCTTCTCCACACTTGACCTTAGCCAAAAGGCCGAGAAGCGATCCTTCTCTTCTCTTCTCTTCTCTTCTCTTCTCTTCTCTTCTCTTCTCTTCTCTTCTCTTCTCTTCTCTTCTCTTCTCTTCTCTCCTTTCTTCTCTCTTCTCTTTTTCCCTCTCTCCCTCTCCCTCTCTCTCTTCCTCTTCCTCCCCCTCTCTCAGCTCCTTACCCATCCAATTTAATGCCTTGTGCTCTCTCCCTCTCCTCCTCCCTCCCTCCCTCCCTCCCTCCCTCCCCCCACTGTGTTTCTCTGTGTGTGTGTGTCTGTCTGTCTGTCTGTCTGTCTCTCTCTCTCTCTCTGTGTGTGTGAGTGTGTGTGTGTGTGTGTGTGTGTATACACTCTGCCAGATGTTTCGTCATCTTTCCTAGCAATTTGAGGAGTGATTATGAAGCTGGGGACCATAGAAACATCTTGATATGTCAGGAAAGGGAAGAGAAAGGAGGAGGACTCCTGCTGTTTGCTCAGTTGAAACACTGGCTAGATTTTTCTTCTTTAATCTTTAATGATGATTTCCTTTCTTTTCTCTTTTCACTCCCCACAGGTATCTAGTTGTCATCGAAAACCAGAGCAGTCCTGATACACTGTCATCTACAGGAAAGCTGTTTCTTCAGTCCTTTATTCTCTGATCTGACCACTGTTACTCAGGTCCTACCTCTCTGGCTGACACGCATGGCAGACATAGACATGCAGGTTATGTGAATTGTGAACGAAGCTTGCGCTCTGGTAGTCCTTCTGAAAGTTTCTGCTTCCTTGGTTGCTATAGGTTTGCACTTGCCCAGGTTATCTGGCTATATCTGAATGAACCGGTTTCTTTTCTTACCTCCCCTACCTTGGCCATGTAAGGCCCATTTCAGGAAGCCCAGATCCATTTTATTCCTCTTCTTTACCCTTTGCCTAATGCCTTATTCAATGAGCCAGGGACACGTGATTTAATTGCTACATCTCAAATGTATCTGCACCGCCATTTTCTAATTGTTCAACAAATATTTACTGAAAGCCTGCTCCATCCTAGGCCCTCTGTTGGCACAGAATATCTGCTTCCAAGGAACAACCCAAGTAATCGTTTAGTCATAAAACATATGATCCTCCAATAGAAAATGGGTGCATGCGTAATACAAGCCTCCTTTTATTGCTTGCTTAATTAAGAGCAGATATGGTATGAAGTGCTTTACGTGCACTGAATCATTTCATCTCCAGCAATAAGTGAAGGCGATACGTTTTATTACTGTCTTTACTTCCCAGCTAAGGAACCTAAGGCACAGAGTGGCCAGGCGTCTTGTCCAAAGTAGTGACCAGTGGAGGCAGGAAGCTTACAATGCAAGCTTACAAGTTGTTATGATGGAGCTCAACTTTGTCTTCCAGGGTTTCAGAGAGGGTTTTCTAGGTGCCACAGGACATACTTTTACCTACTCAAGGCCTGGCTGTGTTGTGCTTCTGGGTAAGGAAGAACAATGTATCCCAGGCCCACCACCCATACTCTGTGTGGGCTTCCACCTTGAACAGCCCCTTCATGTCCCCTCTACTGTTAGTCCTTCTTGTCAAACTTTTTAAATTGTTGATCATGATCCACATATGGGTCCTCGTAGGGGTCACATAACTTAGAAATCCCACCCTCAACTCCACACACCCCCCAAACACAAACAAAGCAAAATTCAGCAACAAGAAACAATTTTTTTTTGAGTGTGCAATGACCAAAAGTTAATTCAAAACCAAATGCATGATGAATCTGAGGGTTTCTGGCTGTTCTGGCCCATGTTGCATCACACGACTTCGCTGAAGCTTTGGTTCTGAACACAGAACCTATACACTTCGCACTATGCATACACACTGAACACCAAGTGCTCCCTGAAACATTTCAGCTCAGATTCCAGACTACTATATGTTAGACATTTTAGGTTTGTCCTAGTGTACAACTTTTTGTGCTCTTGTAGAAAGATAATGGTTTAATTTATGAAAAACAAGATTTAATATTTTTCTATCGTCATTCTTCGGTATGGAAGTATCTAATATACATTTGAGTTATCTTGAGTTCCAGTGTTAGACCTTAAAACTGTTGACTTGAGTAAGAAAAAAAATCATTTTGGGTTGATATTAGGGAGGGATTTCCAACAATTTCTGACGTGGCCCTAAACCTATTTTTATCACTTTGTATTTATGTGACGCAGGATTCTAAGCATTCATTAGTATAAAATTAAAATGCAGACCAACTCAGAAGCACATTGAAGAAGCTCTACATCCTTTAGTACCAGATTTCATTCTTCATGTAACAACAAATAGCACTCATCTTTGTAGTATGAGATTTCGTTTTCTTTAATAAATTCTAAAATTATATGCATATCAATTTTCATGTACGTCTACACCTTCATTTGTGTCCTATTCTATTCCTTTGGCACCCATGGCTTCTTTCTGGGACACCGTTCCAAATCCCACAGGTGAAGTGAAGGGATGCTGTCACACTCCCAATGTTTTTATTTTACCTTTCCCCTATGAAATTGGGACATGTGGCATATGAGTCTGTCTCCTTCATTACGCTGTAAGTCCTTTGAGTATCTCACAGCTCCATATGGAGCTTAGAACCTGGTGAACTCCTAAACAAATGGCTACAAAATGAAGCTCAGCCTGGAGGATGTGTCCGTTGCAGTTCATTCATTCCATAGTGCTGAGGACATGTAATATCTAGGCAAATGCTGACCTCTGTCTTATACTTGTGCCCTCTTCGGAAAAGCGTAAGGTCAGATATCATCCATGAAATCAAAATCACATCTTTGGTAAAGCACTAGGCAAATCTTTGGGAGTTTGTGGATTGCTGTGACCTCTTTCAGCCACTGTTTCTTCAGCTACTGAGGAAAGTAGAGGAGGGCACTCAGCTGAACAGCCCTGAAAACTGTGACGTGCTGAATAGACCAGACTTGTCTATGACATGATTGATCCCTTTGAACTATTCCCAGGATCAGGCTAAACTAGATGTGCTGGATGCTTACTGCGGCCATGAGGCCAGTCCTTCCCACTCTCTCCTCTTCTTGGACTGTATCCAGGAAGGTCTCCGTATGTAACTTGTCTGCAAGCCAGTCTGTGAACCTAGGGTTAGGAAAAACAGGCATGTTATATTTGTCCAGATGTATCCTGTCTGGACACAGAGCTGTAAGGCCAAGTTTGTTCTCAGAATAAAGGTAGTGTGTGTGTGTGTGTGTGTGTGTGTGTGTGTGTGTGTGTGTGTGTGTGTATTGCATGTGTGTCCATGTGACTGTGACTGAGTGTGTGTGTGTGTGTGTGTGTGTGTGTGTGTTTTGTGTGTTTTCTTATTACTAAGCCAATATTCAGCTTAATAAGGGCAGCTGCAAACCAGTAGTAGCTGATCTTGGCTCTGTTTCAGTCTTAACCTTGCCACTTTTATTTGTGTGCCAGGTGGACTTTGCTTGGGTTCTTAAACTCTTACAGTCTCACTGCCCCATGCTGCAAATAACGTGAGTGTGCCCCAGATTCTTTGTGACAATTTAAGTGAAGCAGGAATGAAGGCCATTAGCACAGTGCTAATAGATGGATATATTACACAAATGTTTGTCCATTTTAATTTTTACTAATAGTAACTATAATTTTCCTAAGTACTTTCTACACATTGTACTTTATAATAAGCAATTTACTATAATGGTCAAGCCTCAAAACAATTAAAAAAATCTTGTTATGCCATTTAAAAATGTTAAACTCTGGATTAATATTTTTGAGGTGGGTGGGTGGCCCCACCCCTCAACTTGGAGTTGTGGCTATCCACTGGATATGGTCTCTACAGGTTCTATCTCCCCTTTGTTGGGTATTTTGGCTAAAGTCCTCCCTATTGGGTCCTGGGAACCTCTTGGATCCCTGGCATCTGGAATTTTCTAGTGGCTACCCCCAGTTCCCCCTCCCCCACTGCTACACACCTACTTTCAAATTCCTGACCCTGTACACTTCTTTCCTGTCTCCTCCCATATCTGAACTGGCCCTCCTTTTCCCTCCTCTCCTCTCTCCCCCCAGGTCCCTCTCTCCCTCCACTTCTTAGAGATTATTCTCGTCCCCTTACTGAGTAGTACTGTAGCATCCACACTTTGGTGTGGTCTTTTTCTTCTTGAGTTTCATATGATCTGTGAATTGTATCATGGGTACTCTGAGCATATTTTTGCTAATATCGACCTATCAGTGAGTACCTACCATGTGTGTTTTTTTTGTGACTGAGTTACCTCAATCAGGATGATATTTTCAAGATCTCCCCAGTACTCCCAAGGACTAAACAACCAACCAAAGAGTATACAGGGGGTACCCATGGCTCCATCCGGATATGTAGCAGTGGATGGCCTTAACTGGCATCACTGGGAGGGGAGCCCCTTGATTCTGTGGAGGCTCCATGACCCAACATAGGGAAATGCTAGGCTGCTGAGGCAGGAGTGGGTGGGCAGGCTGGGGAGCATCTTCATAGAGATGGGGGGTAGAGGATAGGGGGGTTGTGGAGGGGAGACTGGGAAGGGGGATAACATTTGAAATGTAAATAAATAAAATGACCAATAACAAATTTTAAATGCTTTATTTTTACTTTATATGTGTTTGTATTTTGCCTGGATGTATGTCTCTGTACCACAGGCATGAAGTTTATGTGGAGACCATGGCATGGCGTTAGATCCCCTGAAATTGGACTTACGGATGATTGTTAACCACCATGTTGGTCCCAGGGATCGAATCCAGGTCCTCTGGAAGAATAGTCAGTGCTTCCAAGCCCTTATCAACCCCTTTTAAAGATTAAGAAACTGATAGTGTGTGTTAGTTACTTTTGTATTGCCATGACTTAAACACAAGGTAGAGGAAACCATGGAAAGAAATTAATCTGGAGGTTCATGGCTCTAGAGGGTAGAAGAGTCCATAGCTATCATGGCAGGAAACATGACAGCCATCAGGCACTAGAAAAGTAACTGAGAATTTATGTCTGATCCACAAGTCTTAGGTTGAGAATGGTATGGACTTTTGAAGTCTCAAACCCCACTTCCCAATGACACACCTCTTCCAACAGGGCCAGACCTCTTAGTCTTTCCCAACAATTCCAACAAGTAGGAATCAAACATTGAAATATATAAGCCTATAGAGGCCACTGTCTTATAATTTTGGTTGCGAGCATAGCCTTTTAACCGTCAAGCCATCTCTCCAGCCTGGCCACTCTCATTCAAACAAATACACTGTAATAGGTGAAAGAGGGGCCCCAAGGTCAGAGAAGAGCTTATAATTAAGGAATGAAAGCTCAGGTGTATATCTTTACTTCCCAGGGTGATACTCTGGAGACTTGCCATGTCCATATACCTGCTTAAATCAGCACTTTTTCAGTTTGTCCTATCAGAAAGTTATACCACAGACCCAATACATAAAATACAAATAAAAGAACCACAACTTTAACTTTGTATAACAACTTATATAAACATATATGCTAAGAAATATGTTGACTGAGATCCGTTTAGTAAGAAGAGGAACGAGAGAAAGATGAACACCTTAACTGTTCCATGACTCATAATAGTAAACTAGTAGGTATTGTACAAAAAAAGTACAGAGGAAGATGTTATTTAAAGATGGAATTAAACCAGTAACTACTAGAACAAACAAAAGACGTTCTTAATATTAGAAAACTACAGACATAACCAACGAAGCTGAGTAGATAATGTAACGAAACACACACACACACACACACACACACACACACACACACAACACACACACACCAGACAGACAGCAATCCAATGATTCAGGGCACTGACATAAAGCAGTGAAGGGCAGCGATCTCCAAATGACATGGGACACATGCAAGAAGTCCTACCCACATCCTAATGACCTGAGAATCTCCAGGCTGTGTCCGGTGAATGAACCCAGGCAGTCCCAGCAGGGTTGGATGAAACTGTTCATAGACACAAAGAGAGAGAATACGCAGGGCAGAAGGGTGGAAAGGACAGGGCCAAACAGATAGCAGAGCCTGAAGACCTGTAGAGGATTCTGGTCAGCACACACAGACATAGGCAGAAGCCTCCGCATGCTGGGGAAACAGCCCCCAACAAAGGATTAGAGGAAATACAGTGATCACGATTGTATTTATAACACATGGGTGATAGGAGAAGTCACAGGGAAATTATAAAGTAATTTGACTGAAGTAAAATAAAAATATGCAAACTGTAGCACTTCATTAAAGCAGTATTTACAAAAAGCCTAATGCACTAAACACTTAATTAGTGAACTAATTAGTAAAGAGAAATCTATGAGAAATCTACAACCAATATCATGCTTAATGATGAAAGAATGAATGCTCACCTTATACTGAAAAAAGACATTGGCATCCATTCTGTTAGAGCATCTCCCATTGCTCACTGACATACACAGCTGCAGAATAGTGTGGTATTGGTTAGAAATATAGACAAACACAGAAACAAACAGAACAGAAAACAAAGCTACACAATTGAGCAACTTTATATATGTGCATGTGTGTGTGCATGTGTGCATGCATGTGTGTCTGTGTGTGTGCATGTGCATGTGTCTGTGTGTGTGCATGTACGTGTAGGTGCTGACCAAGATCAGGAGATGTTTGGTCCACTAGTACATGAGATCATTGTGAGCCACTCCATTCTGATGATGGCAACCAAACTCTAATCTGATGTAGGGAGAGCAGCATTCTTAACACCTAAGACATCTTTCCAACCCCCAAAACTATTTTTTCCTTCAGAATTGGGTTTTTATTTTTTATTAATTTATTGTTTCATTTATTTACATCCCAATAATGCCTCCTTTCTCAGTTCCCCTTCATAGAGTTCTTCCCCCATCCCCACTCCCCATTGCCTCTGAGAGGGTGCTCTTCCCCCAGGTATTCCTCCACCCTGGGGCATCAAGTCTCTACAGGATTAGGTGCATCCTCTCCCACTGAAGCCAGACAAGGCAGTCCTCTGCCATATATGTGCTGGGGGTCTCAGACCAGTCCCTGTGTGCTTTTGGTTGGTGCCACAGTCTCTCGGAGCTCTCAGGGGTCCAGGTTAGCTGACACTGTTGGTCTTCCTGTTGGGGTTCCTTCATTCCTTCCCCTAACTCTTTCATAGGAATCCCTGACCTCTGCCCAGTGCTTGGCTATGAGTATCTGCATCTGTCTCAGTCAGTTGCTGGGTAGAGCCTCTCAGAGGTTGCTTAGAAGGGGAAACAAAATGATCATGGGAGGCAGAGAGAAGGACGGACCTGGATGGTAGGGGTAAGGGAGAGAGGAATGGGGGCAGACAGGTGAGAGGCCCAGAGAGCCAGGAGAATGAATGGAAATATGGAGCTGATGAGGGGGTAGAGGTGGGGAGAACTCTAGAAGGTCCCAGAGATCTGGAATGAGGGAGGCTCCCAGGACTCTCTATGGGTGACTGTAGCTGAAACGCCCAACATTTCAGGGATATGGAACCTGAAGAGACCACCTCCAGTAGTCAGACAGGACCTCCAATGAAGGGGTGGGTACATCAAGCCACCTACAAAACTTTTGACCCTGAATTACTTCTATCTAAAGGAAATTTGGGGACAAAAAATGGAGCAGAGACTGAAGGAATGACTGACCAGTGACTGGCCCAATTTGGGATTCATCCCATGGGTAGACACCAATCCCTGACACTATTACTAATACCATGTTGTACTTGAAGAAATTTATTTTTAATAAAATCAAGTTAGAAGATAAAGCAAAATTGTTTTCAGCACATGGCATTAGAATAATTGTATAATCTACATGTAAAAATATTTAACTTTGATCCATACCTTACTCAAAATGAACAAAAATAAAACTATAAAACTTCTAGAGCTAAGAAGTTTAGCTATAACACCAAAGTAACACTGAATGAACAAATTAATGAATTTGACCTCATACAGATTTCAAAACTTATTTTTTTTTAAAAAAAATGCTATTAAGAAAGGGCTCCCAGGGTGGAGATAAGGACACCAGCCCACCCACAAAACCTTCAACCCAAAATTTGTCCTGCCCTCAAGAAGTGCAGAAACAAAGATGTTACAGAGACTGAGGGAATGACCAAGCAATGACTGGCCCAAGATCTATCCCACAGGCAGGAACCAATCCATGACATTCTTAATGATACTCTGTTATGCTTGCAGATAGGAGCCTAGCATAACTGTCCTCTGAGAAGCTCTACCCAGCAGCTGACTGAAACAGATGCAGAGACCCAGAGCCAAACATTAGACTGAGCTTGGGAAGTATTGTGGAAGAGTTGAGGGAAGGGTTGAGGAATCCAGAGGAGACAGGGACTTCAACAGAAAACCAACAGAGTCAACTAACCACCTGGATGTTAGTTGACTTGGTGGGGGAGAGGGGACTTCCAGAGACTGAATCACCAACCAAAGAACACACAAGGGCTGGACCTAGGCCCCCTGTACTTACGTACCAGGTATGCTGCTTGGTCTTTCTGAGAGTCCCCCAAATACTTGAGCAGGGGTCTGATGCTGACTCTGTTGCCTGTCTGTGGATACTGTTTCCCTAGTTGAGCTGCCTGGTCTGGCCTCAGTGGGAGAAGATATACCTACCTGTAGTGACTTGAGGTGCCAGGGTGAGTTGGTACCAAGTGGGCACCTCCCCTTTCTCAGATGTGAAGGGGAGGGGAAATGGGGGAGGAACTGTGTTATGGGGGGGCAAGAACAGGGAGAGGAGGGGTTGTAATCAGGATGTAAAGTGAATAAATTAATGAGAAAAATGAGAAAATTTTAAAAAGAGAGAGCTGAAACAAGCCACAGAGTGAGAGAGGATATGTGTAGATGATACATCTGAAAAATGACCTGGACAGAGACTGTACAACTAACTCTTAAAACTCAGTTTGAAGAAACAGCCCCAAAGCTTTCTACAGACACTCAAGATAAAAAATATAGATGGCAAGACAATACGCACATGGGAAGGTGTTCGGCATCCCTGGGAGAAATGGAATTAAAACCAAGTGAAAGACCACCCCACAGCCATCAGAATGACGGAGGGTGGCAAGACCAAGCATGCATAAATAGGTAAGGACACAGAACAGTAAGGTCTCTTAGGGGCTGGGAGTTGTGATCTGTGATAGCATAGCCATTCTGAAAAACAGTTTGGCAGGGTCCTAAGAAATAAAATATACTGTTAAGGAAAATAAGTGTTTACAAAGTTACTTGTGTATGAATATTTATCAGATATGTTTAGAATAGTTAAGTGGAAACAACCTAATTATCCACTAAGAGAAGCATGGCTATGTCACTGTGGGATGTTGAGACAACCGAATACTACTCAGCTACCACAAAGGAGCCAAGTTTATTCACATAGCCACATAGATGAAGCTCAAAATCATGCTGAGTGAAAACAGAGAAAGAGAAAGTAAACGGTTGTAGAAAAGTCTAGAAAGCCCAAGTAAGTTTTTGGTGATAGAAAGTAGATCTGTGGCTTGTGGTGCAGAGATGATTGCGGAGGTGAGATTGGGAAGTGGAACAGGAGGAGAGATTCTACTCAGTTGTAAAGAGACAACTTTTATAGTGTTTGAAATTTTAAAAACTGTGGGACTTTTAAAAAGTTGGAATGTTTTATATTGTGATACTGATATTAGTGTGAGTCATTGAAATGAAATAATATTTTTAGGAAAATGCAGTTCCCAAAGAGGGCTGAGGTTCTGGACTGGAGAACTCAGCCAAAGAGATATCTGGAAGAAGGTGAATCCAGAGGTCCAGGCCCTAAGATAAGGACATTGTAACTGTGGTCTCCTATAGTATTCAGTTATTCTGAACAAGCAATCCATATAAGGCTAGTCACAGATAGCCTTGGACGCTGGCTTTGGAAATCACTGTGACAGTGTGGATTTTCTTGTTTACCTAGCTCTGCTGAGTCATTATCTCTGTAAAAGGAATATCTTCTGAAGTGCATGAACCCTTTGCTCAGCTGTGGCTGCAGTCAAGCACCAGGTGGTCTTTTTCCTGTCTAGCTGGTTTGTGGTGGAGTGTTCCCTCTGGTCCGTGCACTTCCTGCGGACTTTTTTTTTTCCTGCTTATCTAACAAATATACAAAAACCTCCTACTCCAGGATAACTCTTAGCCATGGAACCTGTTGACTGAACAGTAGAAAGGGGCAACACACAAAGCATGGTACTCAGAAAGCTGTTGAACCTTTGTGAGTTGAAAACTGGTGAAGAAAAGCCATGAGACAAGATGATTCTAGCAGAGGTGATGAACTGGGGCCAAACAGGATGGGTGAGTATCTGTAGAAATTAAGTTTGGAGGATGAGGAATGAGGACGTATATGGTGGAGGGGCGAGTGGGTGGAGCAAAGGAAAGAGGAAGGGTCAACTTTGAGGTACAAGAGCACCAAGAGGGCTGGATCCCAGAGGTTGAATGGACATCATTGTGAAGGAGGTGAAGAAGGAGAGTAGGTAGGAACACCAGCCAAAGGTAGGAGTCTGTCTTAGCTGCTAAAGGACACAATGATCAACATTTGTATTGCGGAGTTATGAGTACTTTGGCCCTAGCCCTTGGGAGTGGGTCCCAGAAGTAGGTGGGAAGGTAGGACCTGGCCTGGAGTTGTTGAAGGACCCCTACTGCAATGCACACAGCTCAAAACATCCTTCTGGAGCCGTGTTCCATCTCAGAAGTGGCACTCCCAGAAAGCCTGCAGCAAACTCAAGTTTGCAAGCTGAGCATGAACTCACCATGACATCAGAGTTCATGACCAAATATAGGGATGACCAAGCAACCTGGGGTATTTGGCTCATGGATAAGGAAATTGGAATCATTTTAGCTTCCCTCACAGAGGTGATCTGTGTCATCCAGGTCAGACTGTCTTCAGAGAAGCCCCAGGCTCTAAGCAAGACCAAGGAGTGCAGGCTAAAGGTTTCTAGGCTTTTCCAAGGAGTTAATAAAATGAATTTATTTTGAAGAATCGCATAGTCCTCACACCTGCTTCTTTTTTTAAAGCCATCGATCCTTTGAGTCACTTAGGAATAGACTGTTTTGGTCGAGAAGGATTCTGTGGGAGCCTGAGTAGGAGTAGGGATAGCTGCTGTCAGAGAACAGGGGAACATATGGTGGTCTATTGTGAATGTGATCTGTTTTTTGTGTTGTTGTTAAACTTCCTCTTGCTAGCATTGGGGTTGTTATGTAAGAGCTCGAGGGTCCATATGGTTTGTTGCATAAGACGCCAAAGAACATGATTTTCTGTTGCCCTGCAGCTGATCCAACTGTGTTTAGAAAGCTCATGACCACCGTGTGTTACCTTCCAGAACCAAAGTTAAGTTGTCCAGAGCTCTGATGCCTGCCTACCTTTGGTTATCTGGGTAACTTTGGACAAGCTGTCTCTGATTCCTTTGGGATTTAAACTCCTCAACACCCTCATTTGCTTCCGCACTGGTGAAAAAAATAATACCAAGTCCATAGAATTATTAGAGAGTTTGGAATTAATAATTATTTATTGCATTGGATGTATTGAACATCCAAAGTTTGAATACTGTGTGCTTCATGGATGTTAGTTTGCTTAAATCTCACAAAGACTTTTGGAAGTTTCTATTATTAACTTTAAATGGGGAAAGAGGGGTATTGTCTTAGTCAGTGTTCTACTGCTGTGAAGAGACACCATGACCACGGCAACTCTCATAAAGGAAAACATTTCATTGGGACTGTCTTACAGTTCAGGCATTTGGTCCGTCGTCATCATAATGGGAAGTATAGATACATGCAGGCAGATATGGTGGTGGAGAGTGGCTGAGAGTTCTACATCTGTGTGGGCAGGCAACAGGAAGAGAGAGAGCTCCTGGGCTTGACTTGAGCATTTGAAACCTCAAAGGCTCCAGTGACACACTTCCTCCATCAAGGCCATATCTACTACAAGGCCACGCCTCCTAATAGTGCCACTCTCTCTGAGCCTATGGGGACCATTTTAATTCAAACCACCACTGGTAGAAAATACAGAATAGTTTGTTTTGTTTGTTTTGTTTTTTTTTCTTTTACTTTATAAGAAGCCACAGAGCTAAGATTCAAAAAGGCAACGTATTTATTTGAGGGAAACAGTTTAAAGGAAGGGGAGACTCATTCGGGGGACGTGGTTTCAGGGTCTTTGGACAGCATGGCAGCACATTGGCAACAGTATGTGAGTAGCAAAGTTTGCTCACCTCATGGTGGTCAGGAGAGAAGAGAAGGTAGGGTGACAGGTAGAGCCTTCCAAGGCATGTTCCCAATGACCTACGTCCTCCATGAAAGTCTCCATCTAAAGCAGTGGTTCTCAACCTTCCTAATGCTGCAACCCTTTAATACAGTTCCTCATGTTGTTTTGACCCCCCAGCCATAAAATTATTTCATTGCTATTTCATAACTGCAATTATACTACTATTATGAATCGTAATGTATATGTTTGATATACAAGATAGCCCATATGCAACCCCAAAGGTATTGAGACCCACAGGCTGAGAACTGCTTGATCTAAAGTTCTACCTTGTGAAATTGTACCTCCAGCTGAGGTCTGAGTCTTCGTGTACCTGGGACAGACGTATTTCAGATCCAAACCACAACATCGATCCTAATCTATAAACTCTGCAAAGGAAAACATTTGAGCAGTGTTATCCCAGAAACCATGACCCCCAATGAGCCTCAACTTTCTTTAAACCATTTCTCCCAATTCTTCGGGAAAATCTCAGCTTAGACGTTTACTCTCTGTGGTCAGAATGCTTACCTGATCCATTTCCCTGTATAGTAATCTCACTCTCGTTTTAGGTTAAATGTGATTTCTTTACACAAACTTCCCCCTTCCTTAGGTCTGCATATACAGAGTAACCTGTGCCTTATTTTTATTACCCAACTGGAGGTAAAACAGACTAACCCTGACCCAAGTGTCTGAGTCAGTGTTCTATTGCTGGGAAGAAATACCATGACCGTAGCAACTCACACATATATTTTTAAAAGCATTTAATTGGGGCTTGCTTACAGTTTCGGGGATTTAGTCCATTATCTTCGTAGAGGAGGAAATGGCAGCATGAGGGTAGTGCTGGAGCAGGCTAAGAGCTATATCCTGTATTCCTTATCTGTAGGAAGGGAGAGAGAGAGAGAGAGAGAGAGAGAGAGAGAGAGAGAGAGAGAGAGAGAGAGAGAGAGAGAGAAATGAATGGGCACTCCCAGTAACACTTCCTCCAACAAGGTCATACTTTCTAATCCTTTCAAAGAGTGTCACCCCATGGTGACCAAGTATTCCAATCTGTGAGCCTATGAGGGCCATCCTCATCCAAATCACCACACAATGCTACAATAAGTGTATTTGTGCTTCCAGGTGGCAGAACTCCAATAAACACTGCAAGGCCATGCCCTTTCTTGTGGCCAAGTTTAATTGGCTTCCTATATCAGAGGCTTTGCATCTCAGCAAACATGCCCCTGAGACATGGTGATTTAACCCATGGCCTGCCACAGAACCTTACCTCATCTACAGGAAGTATGACCTGAGAGCAGCTCTCCTCAGGTGTCCTCCTAGCTGAGTGGGAAAAGTCATGCCTGAGTAGTGATGGTTGTAAAGGAAGTAAGGGGTTATCATTGGGGAGGAGGGTCTGTGTGCTCAACTGGTCTAGGCTCAACTGGTGTTACAAGATTTTACAGTAGAGAGATCAGGCACCAGCAAGGAAAAATGTTACAATCTGGAGCAATCAACAGTACCAGTTAGACCCCTGGTTGGTCTGATTTAGAGTTCAGGACGCTTGTCTTGATTAGCTAGCATAAGTCTTGGCTAATTTTGTGCACATACATATGCACACACATACACACTCTGGGCATCTATTCTGAGGTTGGTGACCTTGAGGCTCCTTTGCTCCTTTGGGTAGGCTGCATTATATTCATTTTGGAGATGAGAAAACTAATCTTGGATGATAAAATTTCATAAGGTTCCAGAGCCAAAGGGAGAAGGCTGACCAGTTTCTTGTCCCATGGTCATTAGATATATCTGAGCACACATGCCAGGGCTAAGGAGTTGGCCACTGACAGACTTGGGCATTGGTCTCCTATGTACAGATTTATGTGAAGACTGGCAAGTGTCTCCCTCTTTAGACCTCATTTTCTTCAGCCTTCCGTAACAACAATCAGTGCCCTTTCTCTACATAATAGTGTGAGGGCAAAAGAATGAGCGGCAGCCTGCTCTATAGCATGGTGAAGAGCAAAGAGACCATGGGTGTGCTGCACCGGAGTTGGGAAGCCCCCACAGGGCCCACAGTCGCTGTAGCCAGCCACAGCCCCCCAGCACCACTGCTCTGCGTCCTGGCAGTAGGCTCAGGACTGGGAAGTCCCCCAGTTCTTTCTTTTGTCAACTCAGAAGAACATGCTCTTTCAAAACAAGGTGGTTCCTTTTAAGAAAGTATTCCTACATACCTGCAGGCTTTTGTGCTGCATGTCTGGGGCTCGGCCTTGTCTTTCCAGTCTGTGATTCCCAGTCATAAAAGGTAGCACACGGCATGTTCATTTGCTGTATTACGGCATAGCTTCTTTTTGTCCTGGGATGGTTTTGAGCTAACGTCACCTGTGCCTCAGCTTCAGAATGAGGGATTAATGAACAGCCAACGATTTGTAAGAAATGCTAGAGGAATCTTTGGAGATGGTGCCTTCCCTGCTTTAGTCCCCATCCTGCTTCAAAGACTGACAGTTTGATGTCTGTTCCTTCCCCCACAAGGAAGACATCTTGGCCAACTTCAAGGTTGCAAATTAAAAGGCAAATCTCTTTGCCCTCTGCTCAAGAATTCTCTAGGTTCTCCTCCTTCTGTAGCCACTGTGCAGCCTCTGTTTTGGGATCCTCTCTCTGCCCTAGTTTGTAGGAGTACACTGCTTCTATGGGTGTTTCCTCTCCACTCATACACTGTCTGTGTGACTTCACCCAAAGCTCTCCAGTTTGCCTTTCACAGTCCAGTTTCTTCTCTAGACCGGTTCTCAATAAGAACTCCAAGACACAGCAATCTGACTCCTCTCTCAAGCCCAACCCACTCCCAAAGGCCTCACACTCCTTGCCACCATCCACTCTCAGACATGCACTACCACTCAATAGAAGCAACTAGAAGTGGCTTCTAGAGGTAGGCCCTTCTCAGGTTCAAAGGAGCAGAGCACAGGGCTGGCCCTCATCCTGGTATCTTGGATATCTTGGTGTCCACCAAGATAACCTCATGCCTGGCATCATCACAGTCCCTTCTTCCTCACTTTCCATGCACCTGGATACCAAACCTTGTTAATTCTTCTTCAAGAATATTGCTTGAATTAGCCCTGCTCTTTTCTATACCATTTTCACTGCTATAGAGGAGTCAAGGATACTGCTTCCTGCCTGGTCCACAGTCTTAATCCTTCTAGTTTACCACACCCAGCAATCAAAGCCATTTCTCCCCCTTTTCTTTTGTTTGCTCATTTAACTCTTAATTCCAAACTATTTCATGTATATATAATATATAATATATATTGATGATACACTTAATTTTTGAGAGCACGATACATTTCTCCCTTCACTTTCAAACCATCCTATATACTCCTCTCTGGTCTCCTTCAAATCCATCCCCTCTTTTAAATTGTTATTGCTTGCATATGTATCTGTATACACAAATATAGTCCTAATTATAACTTGTGTGGTCTGTGCAATGTTATCTGCATACATGTTTTCAGGGCTGACCATTGGGTGCTTGTATCCAGCTGTCATTGGGCATTGGATAACCAGTTGGTGTGCTCTTCCCTGAAGAAGACCACCTCTCCCTCAGAGCTATTATTTAGCAACATAAATCTGATTTCTCTTCCTTTGCTTAAATCTTCCCTGGCTTCTTCCCCTCACATCAGTGTGATGTCTAGCTATATATGTGGGTGGATGTGCACCACACAGTTATGGATCACCAAAGAAACAGCCAATAAGATATTTGAAGTCTTTACCATCTATCTGTCTGTCTGTCCGTCCATCTGTCTGTCCATCTGTCTATCTATCATCTATCTACCTATTTACCTATATTTTAGGGAATTTGCACTGGAAACAGTGGGGTCTGGCTAGGTAAGTCTGAGGTCTGCAGGACAGGTTGGCTAGTTGGAAATTATGGGTCTGTAGCTGCAGACCACAGACAGAGTTTCTGCTCTCCCAGGGAAGCTTGCTGCCAATTGTATGAGGATCATCTCCTTTACTTAGTCAACTGGTTATAGACAATGACTGTGTCTAGAAAGGCCTTTGTAGCCTCACCTAGCTTCATGTTTCTGAGTACCTGGGCATGGCAGCCTAGCCAGATGGCATGTAAATCTAACCATCCTGATATAGCACTTTTGGACATGGGTCACAGTCGTCTCTTTTTCCTTCTTCCTACCTCACACACTGGGTTCAGCCACCTCTGCATTGTGTCAGCTGGTCTTGTGCCATCTGCTCTTCTGAGGCCTGGAGTAGTCCACATTTTTCTATGTATCCTTCGGGTAACTCAGGAGCTTCCTACTCAGGATGGCTGTATATACACACCCAAGCTTTGCATTCAAGTGTACTGTGTCTGAGTTTTCAAAGCCCAGATGAGTTGGAAATTTCTTGTGTGCTGTGGTCAGTTCACATATGTGAACGGTTCTGAGATAAGACCTTCTGCCCTATTACCCTGTTAATCCCCACATGCCACACCTCCCAGTTAGCAAGGGTCTTCTGAATCAATTTGTCTGTCAATCCCCAATCTTTCCTTTGGCATGAAAGCTCTGTGGAGATGGGTACCAGACCAGCCTGGATCACTTCAGTATTTCTGAGACCTCACTGTATATATCACCCAGGAGGTGCACAGTGTTTATTGAGTAGATAAATTAATGTTCGTTTGAATGAATTCAGCAATAGTATCAATTAAGCACACCTTAGTCTTAGGTATTATCTGAAGGCTTGGACATGCAATCAACAGGAGGACAAATTCCTGTTGTGTGAAGTTCGCTCCCCACGGCAGGGTCCTAAATAGATATATAAATAATAAGTCTAGGGAAACAGAATATAATAAGATTGTCTGGATGAATGGATGGGTCTGTACATTGGAAGAGGGTAGGAAACAAAGGAACGCCTGTACTGGGTTTGCGGTAGAGTCAGAAAGTTTACTCCTGTCTACTGCTGATACACACCCAGGTAAACAGCCCTGCCTTTACCTCTATCCCTCCTTTGCGATAAAGGATTGCGGTAATTGCTTGTTTATCTCACAAGGCTGTCGTATCATGTGAGACAGCAATTGTGGAAGAGCTTATGGATATGAACTCTGGACAAATATGAGGGGTCACTGTTGACATTGTAGTTGTTGCAAACAGAGCAAGTTGGCCCCATCCGCTAATACTATGGTTTAGGTGAAGAGAAGCAGAAAGGAATTTGGGCCTGACGCCAGCCAATGGTGATCTGCTTGATCTTGAGCGTGAATTACACCACCTTTCTGGGTCTCATTTCCCTGATCTGTGAAAATGGGGGGAAGGAGAACGCACCTCAGTCTCTTGCCAGATGTAAAGTAGATAATCCATGTCAAGTGCTTGGCACGAGGTGAAGCCCATTCAAAGAGCTCTGCTAATATTCGCTCCTAATAGTCATTCTGTCAATCATGGGTAAGTATCCATAAATGGAGCCATTCATGGCTCAATTTCTCCAGTCTCACATTTCTGCCAGGAAATGTCTCGTGTCTTTATGCACTGACACCTGTGATTATGCAAAACCACAATCAACGTTCATATTCAGAACCCGAACAAATGGGGAATGTGTTACTCAATTCCCTCCCTTCCAGCTTTTCAAAAGATATTTTTCTGGGATAGATGAGTGGAGAGGGAGGTGGGGAAGGAGAGATGCACTTTCCATTTGTGTAGAAAACAAATATTTCGGGTTTTATGACCATATAACCCAGAAACTGTTAGGGTTTTTTTTTTTTTTCTCTTCATGTACTGCATTTTAGAAGCCCCATAAAGGAGTCCTTGTCAAGGGAAAACACAGCTGGTGCCCAATTAGAGAGGTGATTGAGACTAATGGACTGGCAGAGCTCTTAATTAAACTGGACCACAAACTAGGGGGATGGTGGCTGGGGAATGGAGGTGGCCCACACACTCACTGACAGACATGGGGAGGACAGATTTCATTCAGGCGACAAGACTTTGACCATTTTGATTACATATGAATTTAAGCTTTGGGAGGACAACTCCTTGGAGGAAGATATCTTATTTGGCTCATTGAATACCTCTCTCTTCACATTCCACAAGAAGCTTCAAGCTTTTTGGCTTCTAATCAAGTGTCCATTCCTATCATATTGCTCCTCTTGGCCCCTAGTTCGATCCTAGAGATGACAGGAAGACCACCAACTTCAGAACTTCTGAAAGGCCTCCAGGGACCTCCACTCTGTACTTTCCCTCTGTACTGACATTTCCACTGTCTTCCTCATCAGCACCCAGCAACACCAGCCCTACAGCATGCCTGTCCTAGATGGCCGTATCCTATGGTCCATGTTCCAGCACATCCTCAGGAAGTTGTGACTTGTAGCACATATACCTACCCTCAGACCCATCACTGCATGCCTCTCTGTGAACCTTGAAGACACACATACACACACAAACATACAGACACACAGCCATACAGAGACACACACAGACACACACACAGGCACACACAAATACATAGTCAACACAGACACACATGGACATCGCACACACTAACGCACATACAGGCACACACATGCACACAGTCACACAGACACACGTGGACACCACACACACACACACACACACACACACACACACACACACACAAGCTATCTAACAGGCACATAGGGAAAGTGCAGCTGCCCACTAGGTCCTGCATGGATACTGTGTGTGTCTGTCCTGAGACACTAGAGAGTGGAGACAGTTTCTCAAAGTACAGTCTTAGGAGCACGTAGGATCAAGGAGCCCAGGGAACTTCTGAGACTATTATCGTTGAATAGCAATTGAAGGAAGTCCCAGCTTGCGTCTCTGGTCCTCGTGGTAGATGTTCTGTATACCTTTATGTACCTCCTCCGTAATGACTGCTTTTTAAGCTGTCCACTGTGGAGGAAGGCAGGCCTGTACACACATAACACCTTGGGGTCTTTTATCATCTAGCTGTCTGTTTGAACATTAAAAATCCACTACCGCCAAACTCTTCTGTTAAAATGTAGACCCCAGGAAGCTGTAATCCACTTAAACACAGGATTATTACACCTTCCCCCAGATTCCTGCTGTCCCGGGAAGACCAGCATCGCTCCATCTGGTGTTCTTTTGACCCCAGCTCCAGGGATTTTTGCCTCCACAGACATTCATCCACCCACACTCAGAGCCAGACCTGGCTTTTATCTGGGAAAAGCTGCTTTCCACCCATGATGTCTCAAATAGCAGGGTACCGTCCCCTGACCCTTGTTCCTATCTTTCAGAGCTCTCACCAGACCGGCTCTTTGACCATCTCCTGCATTCCAGGCTCCTGCGTCCACGTTCCTTTCCCTCTTCAACGTTAAGATCTCCTAGGCCTCTTAATCTTGGAGATCACCATAGCTCCCCACCCCCCAGCACTGAAAGATGAACATACAGCATGACCAAGCAAGAAACTGTATGCAAATGAGCCATTTCTGTTCATCTGTCTTTGAATCATGGCCTTTCTCATCTTGACCTAGGCACCTGCCTCCCAGGGAGACACAAACATGAAGGGGTCTGTGTTTGTGGTTGGCCAGGTACCTGGACCAGAGTAATTGCTACTGAAACACTCGCTCTTACTCTCATCATGAAATGATCATAGGGAGCCCCACATGTTATCTTGTAATGTGTCTGAATAAATCTCTGATGGATCAAGACTCAGATGCTATCATCACCTCACCTCAGTTTTCCCAAATTTTTTTTGCCTAAATTTATCTGCAGTTTTCCCATCTGATTAATTTTCCTCCTGGATTCAGAAACAGTTGAGTTCTGTCTCCTGACCTCAGGAATTAAGAGGGCAGAAGTGGGGTCAGCTAATGTTAAATATTCACCCACTCACCCACTTACTCACACATGCATCCTTCCTTCTAAATAGGAAGCGGTCTAAAGGACAGTGATTTAAACATTGAGACCGGAAGAGTCAACTAGGTCAGACCTGTTTTCTTTCCCAAATGGATGTATCCCATCTCTTGCTATATTCTATTGCCCACCTAAGCATATCCAGCAACAAAGATGTGAAAGGAGGCGGGCTAGGCTGATGCTGCTGAATCAGGCCATCCTGTCGCCATCTTGGATATATGGAGGAAAGGAAGAAGTATGAGATGAATCATCAATGGCTGTCTTCGGAGGAGATAATGAGGTAAAGCCAGAGTGACTTACATTGCAGCCACAGACAGACAGATAGATAATGGTATTTCTTTTCTCCAGACAGTCTCCTCAGCAGTTGCTGATGACTAAACCTCCCCACCCACCTCATGGGTGTGGCTTGTAGGTAGCTTAGCACCCAGGGTTGATGTTGTACGTGGCATTAGGGGAAAAGTCACAGGTACTTGCAGATATGAGTCTTGGGGAACTTTCCCCTGAACCCTTTACCTGCCAGTCAGGTACTTGTGTCTCCTACAGACTCAAAAGCCATCAGTTCCATTTTTGAGAAATTGACTTGGAGACAAAGCAGGCCCCTATTGACAGGGCTGTGAAGAGAAAAAAACAAAAGATGGACCATTCCAAGATGGTCCAGTAATCCCAGCGATGACCTGAGGAACTTGGTGACCCATGGTAAAATGACTTGCCTATCAAATACAGTAGCCACAATTCCT
Source organism: Rattus rattus (assembly GCF_011064425.1). Lineage (NCBI taxonomy): Eukaryota > Metazoa > Chordata > Mammalia > Rodentia > Muridae > Rattus > Rattus rattus. The sequence goes on from NC_046154.1 coordinate 58,159,425, forward strand.
ATCAGCAACCAAGAGGGAGAAAATGGGTTAATGGGTTAGCATAGAGTACTGAGATATTTGCCTTTTCACTAGTATAGTTGTAAAATATAAATTTATATGTTTGCCTTCCTGAGGAAAAGGAGTCTACAAAAGCTAAAATGTTGAAGGTTTACAGCTCTGCCTGTTCACCTCCTAGTCTGGTCTCCCTTCTATTGAATTCAGCTCCTGACAGATTCTACACCATTTCACCCTCAGGTCCTTGGGCACTCTTCTTGAACCATCCTTTACTTACTGCCTCAAGTCCCCACAGGCTGCCTTCTTGTTCCGTGTAGAACACACAGAATCCCTAGGGCTGCATTTAGCACCCTAGCCTTCTATTGGTTCTCACTTTGAGCTGTTCTCCACCCCATCATGCCCAGCTCTCTCTGGTCAGAAACAATGCCCACACCCGTTGTTTCTGGGATAGGTTGAATGAATCTTGTGTGCCTGTGGGTCTTTGCACACCTCAGGGCCACTTTGCTTCAAAAGTACCATTCCGTTCCTGCCTACAGGCCCTCATTCACACTGTGCCTACTTAATTGGATAGATCCCTGTACAAACTAACACTGTGAAGTCATTGTTCAAATATCATCAGGATGGCTGAGCAGAGCATCCTACCATGTGTGTGGCCTTTTGAGCTCAGCACCCTCTGACTGCATGCATCATGAGTCTTCCAGTCTAGAAGCCAGGGCCGGGACCCACCATTCCTTTTCTAACCTCACCTCAAATATCATCTGCCTTTCTCTCCCAAACAAATGGTGGCAAGGCATGAAATAATACATTTTTCATGTTCTGTGCCATGTACTGTGCACCTCAGAGCCACATGCTGCTGTTGGTATAATATCCTTAGTTTGCAGATGGAGAAGTTGATGCAAGATGGCATTTGAACTGAGTTTCTGAATGCATGGCTTGAACTCCTACTGCCTGGGCTCTGAGACAATCTGAGCCTGGATCCTTCTCGTCTTCCATATGTCCTCTGATCTCTGAAGATCCCGGGCCCCCTCCTTTCTTACTGATTTCTGACTGTCCATCCCTCCAACACTTCCAGTTTCTGGTTCCCCAACAGGCCAGAAACTTCTATCCCAGAGTAGCTTTAGGATTTCCAGGAGAAAGTTAGATTGAAACGTCCTGTCCCTTAAACACCTGACAATGATTGATTATTACCTTTTTCACACTCAATTTCTAGAGACTCCCACACCTAGTTACTCTGGGACGTGAATAGATAGCCTTTATCCTCTGAAGAACCCAAGTCTCACTCTAACCATCCCTGTAACACCCTCACTGTAACACCCTGAAATAAGCCTACCCTTCAGAAAGGAAGGCCAGAGTCTGTTATCCTTCCTAAAGGTCCTTCTGTGATTCCCATTGTCCCAGATCCTTACCCGAGCACCCAAGACCCTACCTATTCCTTGTTTAGATTCCTCTCAAGTGAACACAACTATTAACTATTTGAAATTCTCAGATGAGCCAGGGTTTCTCATGTTTTTATGACTGTCACTATATATTCTTCGAATGAATTCTCTTCTGGGAATTCTGGGAAAACTGCTTCTAGTGAGTCCAGACAGTTTTAATTGATATTGTCTCACACAGGACAACTTTTATAGGCTCCAAAGGCTAAGGTGGAGGTGTCCTTCTGGATCTCCAGAGTTCCTCAAATTCCTGTCCAGCCCAATCCGTACCTTTGCTAATCTTTCTGGCCAAGGAGGCTTCCGAAGGTAGTGGGGGTTTAATGTTTCCATCCTCCAGCCTCAGAGTGCTGTGGACCTCTCTGAGAACTAGAGGGACGTGGTTGGCATTTCTGAATGACACTTGAACTTTGCTCTTTGCCTTGTTCACCTGCTGACATCAAAAACTTCATTGAAACATCCCAGAACTCTCTGCAGTTGATGGAGGACAAAGGTCCATATTAAATAGGGCCTGAGAGGACCAGGGCTGCTTGAAAACTGTGACAAACCTGACACTCATCACAAGGACAAACCAGTGCCTTTGGACAAAGAATCATGTGGATTTACAACTTGGGACATCTGTCTCAGCTAAAACTATAGCCTATACCAGAGCCAAAGCACAATCACAATGCAATAAGGCTCAGCTGATATTTTTATGATCTCAACATCATCATGAATGTAAGCAAACTTTATGCTCTAATTAGACTATGAGGGCAGAGGGAAGTGCCAAGGCTCCTGGGAGTCAACATTAATTCCAGCACACTTCAAGCTGATAGCTGAATAGAATGGAACATTGGGAGGAATATCAGGTACTGGCTGTCTGGAGAGACAGTAGGAAAGAGGCTTCTGAGAGCCCCTATTGAACTATAATTGATGCTGGTAGATCAATCTGATGCCTTAGATACAACCTGTGTGGAAAGGGGGAACTGTGGAAGCCACACTTCTGTCCAATTGGCCTCACTAATTTCCTGAGGGCAGTTCACCAGAGCCCTCCTAGACCTGAGGGCCAGGCTTGGCACAACACTCTCCGTTACCTGACTCCACCCTCCAATATGGGTGCCATGGCTTCCTCCTCTGGGTCCTTCCTTGGATTTACTCCAGAAGGCTTCTAGCCTTTTACTCCCCATATCCCACTCTGATGCTATGGGGAGATTCACTTCCTTTCATCCAAGATGGCTCTACAGGCCTTGGTTAGAGATTCTGTACCTTCTGGTTATCTTTCCATCTGGACGAGCTGTGTGGTGTTCAGTTGCTAGTCCACCTCTCTCGTGCCACAGCTGAGGTACTTGACTAGTTTTTTTTCCCTCGTGTGGATGTTGGAAGCATTCAGTATGCTGCTTATAAGAGTGAGGGTGCTCACCCGAGTTTCCAGGTTCTTCCCTCAACTCGCCCTGCTTTGCAGCAGCCACCGCCAGCAGCATTTATATGTTGTTGCCAAGCTCCACCATCCACCATGCCCCTGCTCTTAGCTCCTGTATTGAATAGCCTTATCCTCATTTCACAAGTTGAGAAACAAAGCCTTTTCAGAAGGAACTTGTAAGGGAGGATCCTATCACTCACTACCCATTAGATCACAAGTGGGGATATGTATGCCCAGTCACACAGCAGCATGCACAGAGTAGCCAATACCACGGAGGGCATGCAGGTATCCCTAGCAGAGAAATAGTTGAACAGAGTACAGAGAGAAATACTACTGAGCCTTGAAAAGGAATAGAATCCAATGCCTACTACAATGTAGATGAACCTTGAGAACATTCTGCTAAGGAAATTAAGCCAGTCAGAAGAGGACTGGGACTCAGAGGAGTGGGACTCAGATGGCAAGAACAGCAGATTCTTGGGGACAGGAAACAGAAGGGCAGCTGCAAGGGCCTGAAGGCATGCAGGAACCAGGAGTTAGTGCGCAATGATTCTAAGATTTCACTATGGGAGAATGAAAATGTTCATGAGATGGCTGGTGGCTGTCTTGTAAAATGCCAAGATGGACCTTGGGCATAGTACAGCAGCATGAGGTTGTTACTACTGGACTACAGACCTGAAATTATTTAGGTTTATGTTAGGCATGTTTTCTCTGTAGGGAGAGTATGGTTTGGGTGAAGAGAAGTATGGGTTGCTATTTGATAAGCACAGAGGTTCCACTGAGAGCAATGGCACTCGGGTAGAGAGAGCAGAACTGGCTTCTAATATTGAGTGCATTGGATTATTGGACATTTGTGGATAGTTAAGTTGATAATGCCAGGACATTTTGCCACAGTGAAAAACAGGGACTGCCTGTGTGCCTTTGATTACCTCTGGAGAGGGAGCTGCAAGCATAGGCTGGGACACAGTAGGTCCTCAAGAGTCTGCAGCATACAGTGGGTGGCCACATCAGCTTCTCCTGGAAAGTTGTCTATAGGAAGGGGCAGAAGTCTTACACCTTGAAGAGTACAGAGAGTCAGGGCTCCAGCCTGTCTTTAAGCTCTATGACCAGAAGTTCCATAGCAAACCCCTCAAGCCAGGGGCTTGGCCGTAATGAAATGGAAAAGCTGTCATCGCTGGGATTTTTATACATACATCATAACAGCTACCAATTACTGATCACTTACTCTATACCAGATACTATTCTAAACGTCATTAAGACACTGGTTGAGACTGTTACTAGAGAATTCCCATTCTGTCCTGAGAACACTAAGACCCAGAGTGGTTGAGCTTTTTGCCAAAATGCTGTGAGCATCAGCAACCAGTTTCTGCATTCCAGTCCTTCTTGTCTTTCCCTCAGCTCTGAGCAGGAAGCAGGGAAAGGAACTTCAAAGGAGGAAGTAAGAAAGGGGCCTTTGAGCCAGGGGTGTGTATGCTGGACCCAAGGCACAGGCCTGGGTGTGGCTCACACCAACTTGGCTCAAAGCCTGGCGCTTGCTGATTGCTTGCTTCCTAGCGCTCTGAACTCTCATGTGTGGTATGGAGCTGGATGTGTAAACTTGCTAGAGAATGTGGTCTCGGGCCCAGTGAGTGTCTATGTAGTAGGACTTCATAATGGTTGCCTTTCAGGAATGATTGGGTAACTTGTCTCCTCAGAGCCCACTCCTATTATGAAGCACTTACCAAAACCAGCCCCACAGGTTTGTTAAGAGGAGCAAAAAGACTGTGCTTCAAACTGACATCTGTTTATAACCGTGACTTGCTACCCAATAGCTAATAATTGATTTGCAAGGCAAGAGTGGGACTTAGAGAAAGGAGGGTCACAAAAGGAAGCACACATGGGACCACGTTTGGAAGAGCCTGGCTGCCCTGCAGTGTACCTGCTCTTATCTCTGTCCCTATCCTCTGTTGAGACAGTTGGTCTTAGGGACTCTGGACAATGAGCCTGCAGTTAGTCCACTTTGTGCTGGAGAAGAGAGGAGAAGAGAGAGGAGAGAGGAGAGGAGAGGAGGGGAGAGGAGAGGGGAGGGGGAGGAGGGGAGAGGAGAGGAGAGATGGAATCTACCAAATTGTACACATTGGAGGAAGAGAGAACAGAGATCAGCCTTGAGGATCCAGGTCAGTTTGAGATACTCACGCTCTGGTTCTGGATTCATATGTGAACTCTGAGTACCAGGCCAGTCAATGGAAAGGTTCTACCAATGATGAAGGAGACAGGGGTGAGGATGAGGTAGAAATAGAGAATCATACAGAGAAAGGAAGCTAATTCTGATTGGTCATTTATATCTGCCAGTTCCATTAGAAACCCATTTCTGTTCATCTTCATTCAGCAAACCTTGAGCTGCGCATGCATATGTTGGGAGCTGAGATATGGATTAGTGTATATCTAATCTCCCATAGCTCAACCTAGAAGTTGGCTCAGAGACAAAAACTGCTCCTGAGAAAGGTGTGCTGGCACACCCTTGAGTCTGTCACATGGACAAGTCTGTCAACTTGGGGCTCAGTCTTCCAAAAGCACCATGTAGCACCTGGAGTACCCCTACCCCATAGCAGTCTTGGAGGGAAGCTTGGGAGGGCCTGTCTCCCTTTGATGCTGGCTATACTCTCTGAAGTCCTGTCCTTGCTTGTTTAACTGTCTTGTCTCCCAGGCTAGAAGTTACAGTTGGTAGGAGTCTGGCCTGCTTGTCTCTCCTGAATCCAGCACTGCAATCATAAGGAAGGAGAGGAGAGGAGAGGAGAGGAGAGGAGAAGTGAGGAGAGAAGAGAGAGAAAACAGATCTAATCCGAAGGAAGATCACATGAAGAGGCCAGAGGCAGAGTCATGGGGTTCTAAGTGCTGACTCGGTTTTAAGTGCTGGTCTCAGTAGATGGCTGACAGAACAGGCAGTTAACTAGCTGGTTTACTTTTGTGGGTCTTCCTTATAGCTCTGGTGCTAGTGTTGAGTAAAACTATATATGTGTGAATTCTCTCTCTTTCTCCCTATGTCTCCTCCCCCATCCCTCCGTCCCTTTTTTTCTTCCCCCTCTCTATCTTCTATTTTCTAAGATTTCTATTTCTGTGATAAAACACCGTGACCAAAAGCCACTTGGGGAAGAAAGGGTTTATTTCAGCTTAGAGTACCACAACACATACCATCACTGAGGGAACTCAGGGCAGGAACCTGAAGGCAGGAGCTAATGCAGAGACCAAAGACCGTGGAGGACTGCTGCTTACTAGCTTGCTTTCATGGCTAGTTCAGCCTGCTTTATTACACAGCACAGAATCAACTGCCCAGGGGTGGCACCACCCACAAAGGGCTGGGCCTTCCCACGTCAATCACTAATTAAGAAAATGTGCTACAGGCTTGCCTACAGGTAAATCTTATTAAAGCATTTTTTTTTTCAACTGAGAATCCTCACCAAATGACCTTAGCTTATGTCAAGTTGACATAAAACTATGAAGGGCACTTCTTCACTTCTTCACTCCCTTCCTTCCTCCCTCCCTCTCTCTTTCCAATTTTTAGGCAGGGGCTACTGTTAGCTGTAGACTGTTGTCTTTATGCAGGTGAGGGCAGGCACAAGATAAGGCAAGGCCTGTGATTGGGCAGTGAAAAAGTAAGGAGGGGACAGAGTTTTTATAAGGTGGGAGAGAGGGAAAAGAAAAGAGGAGAACCAAGATGGAGGTGGAGAAGGACGACTCAGATCTGGGTGGCCTTAAGTGACCACAGGTAGTCATGAATATTTCATTAGGTTTGGATTTTTATAGGACAATTTGTCTTATCTAGGTGGGCAGTTTCTATTATTATCAATTTGTTGTGTGGACAATTTGTGCATTGAGAATTTAAGATATAAATCTGATTGCTAAATTATAAGCTTCCTGAGTTTTGATTTTAATGGGTTACTTGGAGTTGTGACTATAACCACATTAGGCAGATGCTGGGAATGTGGGCAGAGTCTGCATTAAGAAAGCCGTGAGATAGACAGTCTCTGAATGAAACTGGCATGGTAGCAACTTGCCTTGGGAACTAGATGGATGGAGAGATTGCCGCTGGGCTCAGAGAGTAGCATCAGCAGCATGGGATGGAGATTGGAAGCTTAGTAGTTGAGATGCTTTGCTGACAGATGAAAATATGTCACAGATGCCATGGGGCCAACTGGTGCTGGCAATAGCATGGTGTGGAAGAGATTGTTTTTAATTTTTTTTATATGAGTACACTGTAGCTGTCTTCAGACACACCAGAAGAGAGCATCGGATCCCATTACAGATGTTGTGAGCCACCATGTGGTTGCTGGGAATTGAACTCAGGACCTCTGGAAGAGTAGTCAGTGCTCTTAACCACTGAGCCATCTCTCCAGCCCTCTTTTTTAATATATTTACTGTAACAGTCAGCTACTAAACTAAGTGCTAAGATTACAGATATATTCCACTGTGCCTCTCTCAAAGGTGTCCCCTATTTTAACATATGATAAATGTCTGGAGATCTAGGGAACAAGTGGAGCAGACATGTTGTCCTTTCCTTTATAGCAGAGGAGGGGACTCTAGTGTTATTGGCAAAGTCCCATTTCCTCCACTGTCTGCCTGAGCAGGGCTCTGGTTCTCTCTCTCTGTAGACTCACAGACATTGCTGGTTTGCTGATGGCCACCAAGTAGGAATGGATCTGACCTTCACAATCAATTTGCTTCAACAAAGGGTCCCTTCATAACGATACTCCTGCCTGCTGGATTAATTTTCTGCTTAAAATCCACTGGGCAATCTTCTGATTGTGTCCAGTTTCCATTCCTAGCTTCTTCACTCAGGGTTGTGCATCGGTGGGCAAGCAGTCTCTTCTCTCTAGACAGAGAGATATGACTGTGGTCTGCTGTGACAGCCTAAGGAAGTCCCTGTCGCGGTAGTGGAGGGAGCTGATGCCTGTTTGGTTCACTCAAGCCTTTCCTCTCTTCAGTTTTAAAGCTAGAGCATCCTTCCCAAGAGAGAGGCTTGTGGGGTCCTTGTTTCCCTTGGGCATACTTGTTGTAGAAGGGTGGGTGATAAATGGTCAGCCTTCCTTTTCATTCTCAGTATCTGGCCATTGTTGGGGGAAAACAAACATGCTGGTGATAACCCCAAAAATGATAAGATGGCTGGTTTCAAAGTCACTTGCTGAGGTCTTTGTAGGGAGGAAGCCATGTTCTTCCTGATAGCAGGGAGCCCACTAAGACAAGCAGGAACTCATTTAGGTTAGAAGAAGAAACCTCAGAACTCACTCTTCCTGTCAGGTCACAGCAGGTCAGGACAGAGCAGGGCAGGGTTTGGGCTGTGGGTTAAGAAGCCAGACGTCCCTGGCTTTCTAACCTCACCCCACTCCCTACTTGTCTGGATCACACTGATCAGGTCATGGATGACCGTTTTCTAGTTTATAAAACATAAATTATAGTAACACTTTCTGTCTCAGACAAACACAGGTAGAGATGACAGTCTGCCGCCTGGGAACTAGGCACTGTGCACTTTTACTGAGCCTCGAACTACCCACCCCATGGTCCGCTCAGCTCTCCTCTCATCTAATGCAGCGACTCCTACTTAACTGTGCAGGTGCCGATGCCCAGGCATTTCTAGGCATTGGATATGCAAGAGCGCCTAGGACCCAATCCTTGCTTTAAGGAATTCAGAGTCTCCGGTTCTCCACATTCTTCTTGATTGCCATCTACATATTAATAACATATTAATAGTTGTGCTTATGTTGTTGCTGCTGCTGCTGCACAGCTTGTGCAATTTACTGGAAAGTATGTGTGTGCGCCCAGTGCTGGCTGCTATCTGGGCACAGTAGCCTGCAACCCTAACAACTCCTCAGGAGTTGTACCAATATCCCAGTGATGGGAAAATGAAGCTGGAGGGACAATGGCAGGTCAACTTGTGAACGTTTTATGGCTGAGAAAGGAGAGAGCTGGGATTCTAGCCTATTTTCTTCAAATTCTAGGGAAGGTCTATATTTTCCAAGCAACACTCCTCCACCTCACTGTTTTGCAGGTAGACTGACCTTTTTGAAGCCTAAAGACCATCCCTCCTACACACACACACACACACACACACACACACACACACACACACACAGCCCCAGCCTCGGGAGACAAGGGCCTTTATGACTTTAGGATAAGATTTATTTCCAAATGAGGGTGTTGAGAGGAGAGCAGGTGAACTCACTGGCTACTAAGCTTTGCAAGCAGGAGCTATGGAGACATCACTCCTAAGTGGCAGCTCAGAGGCTGCGGGGTGGCAAGGAGCCTTCTGCAGAGGCGAGAAATATGTGCAAACAAAACCAACAGCTTTTCTTTCTGCTCCCCAAAGTTGCTAAAAATGCCTGCGGGTTTGCACACAAGCAGACGCTGTGCAGTGCTCACAATGCTGGGTGGCTTCCTCTTCTTGGCTCCAGCATGAAAAGACCTGGAAGGTATTTCTCACATCTTTGTTAAACACACACACATCAGACAGGGGAGGAGTTCCAAGGTAGTCCCAGGGTTCGGATTTCTGCCAAGTCTCTCTTTTCTTGTTGTTAAGCTAGAGAAAAAGAAGGAATAAGTTATATTATGGACAAACCTATCATCCTTGCAGTACCTGGTACTGTGGGAAATACATTTTTGTGCTTGGCATCAGGCAGCCCTGCAAGACTACAGTCTTCCCATCTAGAAAATGGGAATGGTAACAGTTTCCGCAGAGGCGATAGCTGCAGAAAGGCAGGGTTTTGGCCTATTGTGTTTTCCCGCCTTCTAGGCTGGCAGCACCCAACACAAACTCCTTCTTTTGTTGACAGAGTAAATATGTGAATAGATGGAAGGGCTGCTATCTTATAGAGGTATCGAAAGATAAACCTCCTGCTGTGAAATTGTCCCTTTATAGCGATGTACAAACGGAGGGTGTCTGATGGTCACAGAATGTGGTGTGATTTCTATTAAAGCCACGCCTTCACTAGTTGTTCATTTGTGAGTTTTCTTTTGGTCTGATATATATTGGGATAGAAAGACACGCAACACCTAGTTCTTCATGTGCTTGTGCACTGAGGTGATGCTGAAACAGTCAGGAGAGAATGGATCATCCTATACAGTGGTGGAACATGGAAGTTTCTGGAAGATTTATTCAGGGAAAGTTCCAATGTTAAAGCCATCACCAGACATTTCCCAACACATTTTCGACCTGGGCCCCTGGGTTTTCCTGTCAACCTCTCTATAGCTCATTTCTCTTTTTTCTCATAATCTGTCCCTGAGGTACAATTTCCTTCAATCTTCCATGACTGGTTACAGTGCCAGGCAATCCCGCAGGCCTGGCCATGGTGACATCCCTCTATACCACTGTGTCTGTGAGGATGACCACCGTGTCCTGCCTGGTAAGCTACTCTGCTTCCCTGCTTTGTTTGTTCTTCCAGCCTTACCTGTTTCAGACTTTTCCCACTACCCTACATGCTTCTATGGGCCCTACTCTATTGTCACTTCCAGCCCAAAAACTTTCTTCCCATCTCTGACAGAAGAGAAGTCACACATGCTCACACAACCACCTACCACAACGGAGCCCTAAGCAGGCACAGGTAGGCTAGAGACAGCTCCCAGTGGGCAGCAGGAGAAAGGCCATTCCTTACAGTGTGGAGTGTGAGGGAGAATGCAGACCACAGGGAAGCATGTGTGTCCCCTTTGCTGACTTAGTGGGTGCGGTGGCTAAGTGTGGAGATGCAGAGAGTCTTGAAAGTCAGAATGAGCCAGAGGGCTGGGGACCCTCTGGAAGGGACTATGGAAGAGAAGGCATTGCTGATATAAAAACAAAATGAAACAAAACAAAAATCCCTTAACCCTCAGAACTCAAAGGGTATAAAGAAGAGTTAGTTCTGGAGCCAAGTTTGAGTGGCATTGTACTAGAGGGCTGGCTAGTTTTGTGTGAGCTTAACCCAAACTAGAGCTATCTGAAAGGAGGAAACCTCAACTAAGAAAATGTCTCAGTAAAACCCGGCTGTAGGCCAGCCTATGGGGCATTCTTTGAATGAGTGATCGATGAGGGCAAGCCCAGTCCCTTGTGGGTGATGCTGTGCCTGCCACTGGTGGTCCTGGGTTCTATAAGAAAGCAGGCTGAGCCATCCATGAGAACAAGTCAGTCAGCAGCACCCCTCCATGGCCTCTGCCTCAACTTCTGCCTCCAGTTTCCTGCCCTATTTGAGTTCCTATCCTGACTTCCTTCAGTGACGGACTACATTGTGGAAGTATAAGCGAAACGCACCATTTCCTCCCCTTCTTGCGGTTTGGTCACGGTGTTTCATCCCCTGCATTAGAAACCCTAACTAAGACATTTCCTGTCCCTCCTGTGTCAGGCAGGTAATTGTAAGATCTTAGAAAGCTGCATCCGTGGGCCCCCAGGACATAGCTGCTAAGAGGCAGCTTTTTCCTCCTCACCACCGACAGAGTAAGACAAAGCCTACAGAAATCCACTTAAATGAGTCAGGCGGTGAACAGATCTGTCCAGCCGCCCTGCTGGTGTGCTGTTCGGCTTCTAGAAACGGCAGCCATGGAGGCAGATGAGGGGAATGATAGCATGTCACAATTGGGGTGAGATGGAGCAGGGAAAGCTATGGGGTAGGGTAGGGAATCAAGAAGGATGCTTCTGGCTTCTGAGGTGAGACTTGAGAGGAGCTGGACAGCCTGTGGGCTGCCTCTGAGGGGAGAAAGCACGCAATTCTTAGAAGCAGGATGGAGGAAGTGTAGTGGGGGCAGAGGGAAAACAGATCTGTGAAACAACAGGAAGAGGAGATGGGCCACACAAGACCTTCTTGGTTGCTGTGATGTTTCTAACATTTCTTGCTCTAGCAGTGAAGGCAAACACAGCAGGATTTTAAACAGAGCCTTTGAGTTGATTTGTGTTTTAGCAATTTTTCTGGATATTGTGTTGAGAAGAGAGCAGAGGGGACAAAAATGAAGATGCGGCAGCAATCTAGGTGAGAGGTGACAGCATTTGGGCTTGGGTGGCAGATGCAGTAAGGCATCAAATTCGGAAGGGAAGCCAGACGGGTGTGCAGAGCAACTATGGTGGGAGAACATGGAGAAGTCACAAGGGCACTTCAGGAGGCGGAGTGGAGCAAGAGTCCAACCAAGGCGAACCTAAGAACAGAGAACAAAAGGGTTAGAGGTAGGGCAGGCATCCACCGGATTAAGGAGCAAAATGACAGGGTGGTAGCTGTAGGAGGATGTGAGCTTGACAGAGTGTGCTCATGCTTATGGGGAAGAAGTACCCATATGTGTATACTGTGGTAGAAACAATCATGTCCCAGAGACAGAGATGATGTGGAAATGGAAGGAGAGCGCTGCTGGAGCAATAGCCCAAGAGACATGAGAAGGTGTCTAGCACAGACCTGCTGGCCAACACACAGTATGCTAATTTGTTTTTGGTCAACTTGACACAAGCCAGACTCATCTATAAATAGGGAACTTTAACTGAAAGAAATTGCCTGTTCCAGATTGACTTGTAGACATGTCTGTGAGCATTGTCTTCATTAATGACTGATGTGGGAGAGCCTAGCCTACTGTAGACATTGCCACCACTGAGCAAGTGGCCTTGGGTTATATAAAAAAAAGCAACCCAAACAAGCCTGGCATAGCAACCCAGTGAATACTACTTCTCCACGGTCTCTGCTTCAGTCCCTGCCTCCAGGCTCCAGCCTTGGCTTTCCTTGATGATGGGATGTTAAGCCAAATAAACCCTTTTCTCCCTGACTTGTTCTTGATTATGGCGTTTCATTACAGCAAACTCGGACACACAGGGGGTCATGAACAATAATGGAAGAGACTAGGCACAGTGACTGAGGGCCGGGAGGGAACTCCCAGAGTGGCAACCCGCACTGCCACAGTGAGTATTGTGCCAGGCTCTACTCATCCACAGACTTCCAACAGTCAGACACCCACGCAGGAGGCACTTACTGTGCCTGTGTTGCATCTAGTATACTGAGAAACAGTGACGTTCAGCTGTTTGCCCGTAACATAGAGTCTGACTGGTGACCAATATATGCTAGTAGTACATGAACAAAGGGATGACAGGAATGGGCAGATTTGAGAGGGATTTTCTTACATTTTCTGGGATGGGTCCCTTGGTTTCTTTTTTGGGGATACTTTATTTGCACAGTGCTTTCTTGTCACCATGTACTGAGCAGGGCCCAGAGTCGGCAGAGGCTTCCACTGAGTCTCCATCCTGGGTTTTGGTGAGATCTAGAAAGCTAGCTACACCTCACTACCATACACCATGCACTGATTCCTACTAGGGATTGACAGCTCCTTTCTGTCCCCATAGAGACATACTTGGTTTTCTGAGCACATGGAGGACCATGAGGAAAGGTCAAAGGAACCGAGGCAGCCATACATCTTGTCCCAATGCCAGCCAGCTGAGAGACTGTGGCCAAGTCATTTCCATCCTCTGTTTTAGGACAGACTAGGATCAATCCCTCATTTCATGGGATTAAAGGTTCTACCAGCTTGTACTTCTTGAATGTCCTTGTATCCAGGAGCCCTCAAAATGTTAGCAACATGACAGAGGGCACAGAGGTTTTGGTGGGAGATTGCAGCTAATTGGGGCTAGAGATGGTGATCAGCCTTGATATGCATGTTGATAGAACATTCTAAGTTATTCTAAGTTGTTTGGGGATAGGACTGGGGGCTTTCCTGAGATATATTACACATACATACACATACACATACAATCACATGCATATGCATACACACACACATACACATACATATATATATATATAAATTTTTATTACACAATCTAGTTGAGAATTGACCGCCCCAAACCAATGTCTTTCTTCATGGTTCATTCACTCGTTTATTCAGTTTTCTAAAATAAAATTAAATTAACGCCTACCTACTGTGTACCCTCTGAAGCAGTAGCTCAAGTTCCCCAATAAGAGAATAGGCTGGAGCCGCCAGCAAGATGGCACTAAGAATGAAGCGATTCATTCACTAAATTCAAGACACTTTGTGGTAGAAGGTTGTGGGCCAGGTACAGAGGCATAGTTGTGTAAGACACTAAAGTTGTGTGCTCTTTCATCACGACCTCCCTGGGGTCTCATGGGACTCCATTGAGAAAAGGTGCAACTGATCTGATGTGGGGACACGAGGCTGAATGCAGGTGACACGGCACAGGAGTGTGAGACCGGAGTCATGCGATGCATAACAATAGAGCATTCTGAGTGTTGAGCCATACTGTGCTAAGTGCTCCATTTTACCAATCCTCATAAAAACCTGGAGCTTGGTTCTGCATCTCCATTTGTGCCACAGAGAAGCTGAAGCACAGATGAGAAGTGTGGTATGGGCTGCACCACAGAGAGCCCTCTTTTTTTTTTTTTGGTTCTTTTTTTTGAGGCTGGGGGACTGAACCCAGGGGCCTTGCAGCTTCCCTAGGCAAGCGCTCTACCACTGAGCTAAATCCCCAACCGAGAGCCCTCTTTTTGTTCTCAAGCTGAGGCCTCTGAGATAACGAGAATCATCCAGTAGAGCAGTAGCCACACCTTTCTCACCACTCCCCTCCCTCATCAAATAGCCCTCACCTTGTCCTCATTAACCATATTTACTTAGAATCATGTCAGTCTTCTATCATTAGTTTATAGTGCAAGTATTATTTCTCCTGATCAGGTTTTCAGCTCCCCTTCCTCCCCGGATTGGACAAGAACAAATCAGCATAAGGTAGGGTCTGCACAGTGAGCAGAGATCAGGTCTGTGCTGAACATGACCACTCCCCATAATTCAGTATCATCCAGATCAAACAGCCAATAGTCTTGCTGTCTTCAAGAAGCCATAATCTAGACCCTGAAGCCTGGACAAAATTAACTATGTGCATGGTATCTGTGGTGAGAGGACCTATGCTTGGATCTGGGCTCGACCACTAGCTAGTGACTGAGCAAAGTTAGCACCAAATCATAACCTGTAGTTTTTCAATAGTACAAGGGGATTGAAAACCATTTTTTTGTGTGTGTGTGTGTGTGTGTGTGTGTGTGTGTGTGTGTGTGTGTGTGTGTGTGTGGGCAGCCTTTAGAGCCTCTTGGACTGAAAATCTGAAGATTATTTTTTTATCTTGTTCTCTTCAGCCCCATTATCTTTTGGTGAAATTGACTTATTTTCAGAATGCCTAGAAAGGATAGTGTGAAATCAGTGAAGAGTTGGGAGGCACAGAGGTGCGATAAATCCTGCAGATCACCCAATAAGACAGAAGAGTGCAAATGCTCATTTTTGGTTATTTGGCAAAATTAGACCAGATCTAGGTTAGAGACACAGAGGGGGGGGGTGCAGGAAGTTCTACGGGTTACCCCAGTCTGCCTCCTGTCTGAAACTTTTCTTTGAAGTTTTTGGGGAATCTTTCTCCTCTTCTTCCTTATCTCTCTCTCTTTTTCCCTTCCTTCTTTTTTTTAAACAGACTTTAGACACCATGATCCAGAAACAACCAGTCTTGGCTGGGACTTTGAACTAGGCACTGTTTTGGGTTCCAGTTTCAGAGGTGTCTGTCCATGGTTTTAGGCTATAATGAAACAGCATGTCATAGCAACTTAAAAGCAAAAGGAGAAGGAGGGGCTGTGGACAAGCTCTATCCTTTAAAGGAATGCCTCTAGAGATCCATTTCCTTCAACTGGGTCCTCTTCTTAACCTATCACCTACAGATAATACTAAAAAATTATGAATTCATCACAGGATGTATCTATTTGCAAAGAAAGGACCCTCTAGATCCAATTACTTTCCAGAAGCCCCACCTCTGAGCACTGCTTACATTTAGAACCATCAACTTCCAACCCTTAACAAACAACCTCTTGGCCAATTTTGCACATGGTCTAGGTCTAGGCTGAGTCAAGAGGGCAGGGCCCACTGCTGAAGAATATCTACATCTCATTGTTCTAAGCCTTACATATTTCCCAGACCTATTCCTCAGCTGAGCTGTAAGCAAGTCAAAGGTAGCTAGTGCACTTCTATCAGGAGACTCCTTGAAGGTGGAAATCCTAGACTAGCTGTGCTCATATCTAAAAGCAGGGTGATCTCTGAATTAGATCTCAGGTATGTATTACATGCAGAACATCTGCACTGTGCCTATAACAGAAAGTGTTCCAGGATTGAAGGGTCCATTCTGACTCAAATACTTGTCCATCTCCCATCTTACTAGATGTTACATTTGGTTGGTACAAACTCATGGTATCTTGGTTTCCTTGTCTATTAATGGGTGTCATAACCAAACCTATTCTGTAGGTAGTTGTAGAGACTGCATGGTCTCACTTGTCACTTTGAACACCATTCTTCATTTCCTTCTTCCTCTTGAGGACTGGATTGTGTACAGGAGGAATCATCCAAGGATTCTTGCTCCAGGCTGTTTCCTGAAGCAGTATATCCATAATAGGAAGTTGACAGAGTACATTTGGATGAGTGAGGTAATAGCAGGGCAGAAGACTCAATGCACTCATGTTCCTCCAGTATTTTACTAAGTATTAATTCATACCATGCCAAACTCGTAGGTGCTAAATACGCACAATTGGTAAGAGGTGCAAATTGGCCCAACCACTATGGAAATCAGTATCATGTTTCCTCAGAAAACTAAAAGGGGAACTACCATATGACTCAGGTAGACCACTTCTGTGTATTTATCTGAAGAAATTTAAGGTAAGGTACCTACATGAATATCAATAGCCAAGATAGAATCAGCTGTGTGTCCACCAACAGATGAATGGAAAAAGAAAATGTAGAACATATGCACAGTGCAGTTTTATTCATCCACAAAGACTAATTCATTCACTAACTCATTTGTTGAAATGAATCCATTTGCTGGAAGTGGATGTGACTGGAGATCATATTAAGTGAAGTAAGATGGATACAGAAAGACAGATATCACATATTCTTTTTCTTACTTGTGGAGCTCAGAATTCCTTATAGACAATAAACCATCACACACACACACACACACACACACACACACACACACACACACACACACAGTGGCATAAAGCAGAGAGGAGACTTTAAAAAACACTATAAAATCCTGCCTGAAATCAATGGTCCCTTTAGCCACTGTCTAGTCTCACCCCGTAACAATGTTTTTCTTCATAATAATCCCTTTAGGCAAATATCCAGTTTTATCTCTGCAAGTGTGTCCTAGTTTGGTTTCTATTGCTATGATAAAACACTAACCAAAAGAAACCTGGGAAACTGAAGGTTTTATTTGGCTTACACTTCCATATCAGAGTCCATAATCAAGTGAAGTCTAGACAGGAGCTCAAGACAGGAACCTGGAGGCAGGAATTAAAGAGGCTGTGGAAGAATGCGCTTACTGGCTTGCTCCAGGCTAACACTCAATTACCATTCTTAAATGGTGCTGACTCACTTGCTTAGGGATGGTTCTGGTCACAGTGGGCTGGGCTCCCTGACCTCCATGTCCATTAGCAATTAAGAAAATGCCTCACAAACGTGGCTACAAGTCTAGCTAATGAAGGCAACTACTCATCAGTTAAGGTTTCCTCTTCCTAGGTGACTTCAGTTTGTGTCAACTTGACAGATGAAACCAATTTTGAGAATATGCCTCTATTATTCTGTAATATAGTCTGTGGTTTCATTTGAAATCATCTGATGAAGGACTATAAGGACCTGTCAGTGACAGAAAGTTCAGTGCGTAATAATGGTTGTAACCGGAAGTGGTAGGTTTGACAGTTGGTCCCGTCTCTGTTCACTACAGTCCCGGAGGCAGTCTTGTGGACAGTATTCACACAGGAGAAAAGAGTTAGGTCTACTTCAGGCACTTCCTGGATAACTATCCTTGCCCCACTCTGAGTATTCTATACCTACACCAAAAGGGCCTTTGGTTGCTGAGGACCTCAAGGTGGTTTACTCTCTCAGATCAGAAGTGGGAAGATGGCAGGTGGACTAGACAGTTTGCTCCAGGAACATGTAGATTCAGACTTCTTTTGGTCTCCTTCATGTTGCACTGAAACATCTCATGGAAAATCATCTGTCCCTTCCTCAATGATCACGGCCTCCATATGCAGAGGGGTTGACAGGGTTCTACTGGGTGACTCCACAGGCCCCTGAAGAAAGGCTAGCAAGCTTGTTCTACCAGGGGGAGAGCTGAAGCCCATAGAAGTTTCTCCACTTGCTCAAAACAAACCCTGACCCAGCTGTTTTAAGGCCCAATTGTCTAACTATTAAAGTCTAAGACCTCTGCTCTCAATCATGCTCGTCACCACCCTGTCCCCCAGCCATGCTCCCTTTGCCGCACCTAACCTCTTTAGACTTTTCTTCCTGCTAAACATTTCCATGGTTCCCTCCCAACCCCATACCCTTCCTGAGCAACTTGTCTGTTTCCTTGGTACTGTCCCATCTCTGGGGTGTTCTCTACCCAATGGAGGTGTGCATCGCAAAGTTCTCTCAAATCACATCTCTGTTGCTAGAAAGGACAGAGTAGAATGAAAACTTGGTCATTTGTTGGAGTTTGGCATGGGCTGTGGTGGTCAAAGACCTCTTGCATTTCACCACATCCTCCTATAAGGGAGGAACGACTGTTATTCCATTTCACTGAGACTTAGGGACATCACCAGAAAATGGCAAAACAGTCCCCAGCTTGAGCCTTTCTGAGTCCCGTGCCTTACTACAATGTATCCCCCTGCTCCAAGACCTGTGTCCCACATCCTGTCTTCCATTCTCTGTGACTCACGAAGGTCTTCTCCCTTGGGGCGTTTGCATACGCTATTCCTTCTGCCTAGATCACCTTTCCTGCTACTTCTACAGGGTCCTCGGTTCTGCAGCTCTTGTTCTGGGAGTTTCTCCTCAAGGAGGTAGCTGCCCTTTGGCCCCATTACTAGAGACTTTCCCCTTCGTCTCCATATGTGGGCCACAGTGGTTGTCTATGTCAGCATCAACAACCTTCTCTACATGCTTTCTAGGTAAAGCATGTTGGTGTTAGGCAGTGGGCTGGGCGCATGGGAAGGAGACAGGTATTTCCTGGCCTTTCATAGAAGGCAGCCTAAGCATTATACAATGGCGAACATTG
Source organism: Rattus rattus (assembly GCF_011064425.1). Classification (NCBI taxonomy): domain Eukaryota; kingdom Metazoa; phylum Chordata; class Mammalia; order Rodentia; family Muridae; genus Rattus; species Rattus rattus. Next base: position 58,178,275 of record NC_046154.1, read on the forward strand.
TAGAGGAGCTGTAAGCACTTCTAGAAAGAGCCTTTCTCTAAGATTCCAGATGCCCATGGGGCTCTGATGAGCAAGTGATGATACAAAACTACAATGGAGTTCACCCAACTTGGAGAGGATTTAGTGAGAAAGCAATGTCCCGGGCTAAGAGAACAGCCTCTCCAAAGGTCCAGAGGTGAGAAGAGGCAGGGTGTACTCAGCACACCACAGAAGATTAACATGGCTGAAAAACTGAGTATTCTGGGAATGTTGCAAGACCACTCCAGAGAGGCAACTGTAACATAAGTCATGGGCAGAACTCCTGTCCATGACACGTCTGTGACCACCTGGCTTTGAGAACAGTCTTGGTCCATGCCCAGCCAAATTGCCTTTGAAGTGAGCAAACACAGACTGACTCTTCCTTCCAAGTGCCTAAAATCTTCTCAGCAAACTACTTAACAGCTGTCCCAAATAATCATGATTCCTGATATTTTAGCATCATATTGGAACCGTTGCTTTCTCTGTAATGGTGACCTGGCAAGGTCTTGGTCCTGGGGAAGATGGGTGAGGTCCAGAAATGTTGAACAACCCCTTTGCTTTCCATTGTGTAAGAACCAGAGTAAGAAACGTCTATGGTCATGTGGAAAATTCTGGCAGATGTGCTAGACATAGGACCTTTGAACACTCTGGTCTGGCTGGGAAAGCTAAAGCTGCCTTTCAGCTTGGATCACTCTTTTCCTTAAAAGGCATTCTCTTCCTTGGGGAAGATCCCCACCTCAGGGCTGGCTGTTTTATTCTCCCTTCAGGATTCCAAGAAAACTGATGTTGCAGTGGTTCTTCTGTGTGGCCCTGCCCATCCAATCCACTGCTCTACCTTCTCTGCCTGTTTTTCTCCTTAAAAGGACCAGCCCTGCATCCCCTAGGTTCCTGAGTCCTCTAGGAATATTACTTGGACTTTTTATTGTGACCAAAGAGATACTCTAGCAGAAGACAGGCAGTGGGAAGAGAACAGTCACTCACCACTTCCCCACTCCCCGGAGAGGTCCAGCTGTGGCCAAGAATGGACATGGAGGGCTATTATTCTCATCCTCTGGCAACTTTGGTGACTTCTGAGAAGACAGCAGAGGTGCCCTGTGAATATTCTTTGAAGAGATGCTAGTGCTCTTGCCTTTCAGAGGCCAAAGCTCTCTGAGTGTAGCCTATAGCCAAAGCAGGGCCCCATCATGGAAAGAGGGATTCAGGCATGAAATAAAGGAAAATCTTTTCAAGTCTGAAGATTGATTTCTAAATTCGAGGAGCTTCTCTCTAGAGAAGAACAGGCTCTTGGGATGGAGTGCAGCCTCAGGGGACAAGCTGAGGTGCCATCAGGATCTCTGCTGAGACTTCTACCAATAGAGAAATCTGTTGTCTTGCCCTCTGTGTGCTGAAACCTGTCCCAGAGGCTATACAGCCACCTTTAAAACTTCCTTCTGCCCTGCAGGGCAAGTTCTTGGGCCTCAGGGCCTACCACCTGCTAAGGTCTTTAGCAACCCATCCCGAGAGCCTGGCTTATCACTGAACCCTCTGGAAGTCAATTCTGATGCAAGTCCTGGGCAAGCAGCACAGAGTAGGACATTATCTGCCGTGAGCCGTGAGGGAGCTCTAATATCAGATCATCCACGTGACCTTGTCAAACAAGGGCAGAAGTAAATATCTTCCATGCACATGCCAGGGATTAGAATTTCTATAACCTCTCACTTAATCCATGCAAAAGCCGTGGGAGGAGGAATGCTGTCCCTACTCACGCTGTGGAAGTGGATGTGCAGAGAGAAGGAGCCACGCGGCTGGAGCTTAACTTATACCCAGCCTCAACTGTTCTATGCCTTCCCCCCCCATGGAGGCTGCAGCTCTGTCTTTTATGAGGTTAGTGGGGGAAATGTGCTGTCAGATAAGGACCAGGGCAGAAGAGGAAACAGCCCAGGGGTAGACTTTAGCAAGAAAGAACTGAAGACTTGAGAATGATGATAGGCTGCCATAAGTCCCTTGCTGATGTCACCTGTCCCCTCTTGCTGTAACAGTGAAGACCTATGCTTGCATCTCAGTTTTGGTATGAAAGGCCAGAAGTGGCTACACAAGCACTCAACAACTCCCACTTGGTTTAAATCTCACTTCTTCTAAGAAGCCTTCCTGGACCTTTGATATGTGTTAATATAACTGCTCATAATTGCCTATATGCACAACCCCTGAATCTGCTGCTGCTAAACTTTCTTTCAAAATAGGGAAGTATTTGCTGACATAACCCACACACACCTCTGTTATATCTCACATAATCCCCAGGTTACTCATAATCTCAGAACAACCTGAATTCTTTGTTTATATTTGTTATACTCTATTGTTCTGTAAACAATCAAGAGAAAAGTTTGTATGTATTCAATACAGATGCAAGGGTTTTATTTTTTTTCTTCATATAGTAATAATTTCAACTCACAGTTGGTTGAATCCATGCATGTAGATTGAAGGGATGCCTAGGGGCTGAGAAACAACATATCAATCTTCCTTTCTTTGTACTTGAATAGGTTTCTGTAGAAACCCAACTAAAGCCTCAAGAATTCTATGGGCCTCACCGGGATGGCTGAAAGCTTTCTTCTCTCCTGCAGAAGGCTGCACTGGGGTGGGGGTCTAGCCTTGTTTTCAGTGGCCACAGTGGAAAGAGCTAAAGGAGAAAGGCTCTGGAGAAACCTCTATTTCAGTCCAAGAAAGAATTCTGGAGTAGTGACAGCCCCATCATGGGTGCCTGCAAGCCTAAGCAGAGGATGTCATGGGTGGAGCCTGCCCTTTTGGCCAATGGAGATGGTTCAGGGGTGGGTCTCAGGTGAACTTTTCCAGTTCTAAGATTGGTGTTCGTCACTGAAACACCCGTCCATTTCACACAAGAATTCATTCGAAACCTACGTGGATGCTGCAAGGCAGGTATGAGCCAATTCATAGATGAGGAATAAGACACAGAGGAGTAAGTTCTGCCCTGCCAGTAGAGGATATAAGCATATCTGACCTGACACTCCATCTCATGTACCTCGTTGCCCTGCATCATCCTTGCCTCCTTGTTCTTGGAAGTTATCTATCAGGGAAGGTTGTCAGATACAGCCTGTTCAGAGGGAACGAGTCTAGCCTGCACCATGATTTCCAGACTCAGGCTTTCCCAAACTTCCTTTTATTTTCTCCTAGAAGGAATCTGCTCTTTAAAAACTTATTATAGGACTTCTGGTTACAGTTATGCGATTTGCATGCCCTGTGAGCAGGTGAGAAGAAAATGAGAGCTTTGGTTGGAGAGGGGTTTAAGAAACGGTAGTTTAGTCTAATTTAAAAAGGAGAGGAGGAAGAAGAAAAATAAGGAGAAGAACCAGAAGGAGGAGAAAAGGAAAGAAGAAGAGAAAAGCAAGAGGGAAGAGGAGAAGGAGAAGCAGAAGAAAAAGGGGGGAGGAGGAGGAGTCATAGTTGAAGGAGGAGGAGGAGGAAGAAGGAAAAAGGAAGGAGGTAGGAGGAAGAAGGAAGAAGGAAGAAAGAAGAAGGAAGAAGAAGGTGGCTAAAACAAAACCCAAGTATGATGCCTGCAAGATTCAGCATAGAGCCCAGGCCAGATCCAAGCCTGGACAAAGGGGAAATTGCTGACCTTACATGGGAGCAGGTCTGCAAATATCTCCTGAAGTCACCTTCAGCAAATTTGAATACATGTTTATATGGCAAGAGCTTTCAATTATATTTTTAAAAATGTATATTAAGTAAGCAAGATTCCTCCATTAAGATAGTATATAAACAGATAACTGAGCGAGTACTGGCCATGCAGGGCTACAGAATGTATTGCCTCATCCCAAGGCAGCTTGATGATCACTGGAGAAAAGAAACTCAGATAGGATTTCTGGGACCCAAGGATATCAACCCAGTGGTTTTCAACTTCCCTAATGTTGTGACCCCTTAATATAGTTTTTTATGTTGTGGTGACCCCCAATCAGAAAATTAATTCATTGCTACTTTATAGCTGTAATATTGCTCTGGTTCTGAATCCTTATGTAAATATCTGATATGCAGATATCTGATATGCAGCCTCTGTAGGGGTCATGATCCACAGGTTTTGAGAACCACAGGATGAAGGAGGAGAGCCTAGTTTTGAAGGGAAGATTGAAAGCAGAAAGCCTTTATAGGAAGACATGAAATTACATAAATGGGCAGCTGTCAGCTGCCATTCTGTCCTTTCCACCTGCCTTGCCCAAGGCGAGCAAATGTTCAGATTCTGTGTAAGCAAGCACATTTGTGGTATTTTGAATGAGAATGGTCTCCATGGGCCCCATATGTTTGAATATTTAATCCCTAGTGGGTAGAACCATTTAGGAAAGATTTAGAGGTGTGACATTGTTGGTGTATCACTGGGGGTGGGCTGTGAGGTTTCAAGGGACCATTTCCAGGTAGCTCCCTCTGTATCATGCTGTGGATTAAGATACACACTCTCAGCTACTGTTCAAGTACCATGCCTGCCTGCTACCATGCTCCCCCTCCTAATACTATGGACTCTAAGCCTCTAGAACTGTAAGCCCCGTTTGAACCCCTTTTTCTATAAAGAGCCTTGGTTATGGTGTCTCATCACAGCAGTAGACAGGTAGCTAACGTGACGAGAGCATGAAGAATGAAGAGACACTGGGGTTAGCAGTCAATGACTTCAAACCTGCCTCATCCTATATTTCCTTGGAAGCTTAGTGAGACACTCCTCTGTTCTCACTCTCATTCACTGAGTACTCCCAGCATGCTACCTGCTCGGCTTAGTTTCTTATGACTGTTGTGTTTTATAAAAAGATAGAAGGAAGAAATATGTTTGGTGGAAGGTGTGGTATGGTTTGGGGAAAGGGGTAGCTCTGTGGGCCCATGCTGAGGCATCCCTTCCCCCCTGAAATACAAGCCACAGGATGGTATAGAATAGAATAGAGTTTATTAGGGGCATTGGAGAGAGAGAGAGAGAGAGAGAGAGAGAGAGAGAGAGAGAGAGAGAGAGAGAGAGAGAGAATGAGGGGTATATGGATGGGTAGAGGGGTAGAGCAGTAGAGGCCAGCCATGAGCATGTGGAGAGACGGGGGAGGGGAATAGGAAGAGATGGTGAGGAGCAGGAGCAAGAGGAGAAGAGAAGGGAGCAAGAGAGCAAGAGGGTGAGGAAGGGGCGAGCTGCCCTTTTTATAGTGAGTCAGGCACACCTGGCTGTTGCCAGGTAACTGACGTGGAGTCTAGAAGAAGTGCCAACAAAGACCAGTGCCTTCCATAAGGCAGGCAAGGCAGGGATTTGGAAGTAAGTGGCTTGGCTGACAGTACAGGGATGTGTTCAGTTTCATGCCATGCGTGTATGTGCCACCTTTGTTTAATTTGAACAAGTGGTGTGCATGCCTGGTACAAAGGTTATGATCATGTTAGGGGCATTTCTGCCTCTGTTATTCTTAAAGAGTCCTGGAAGCTCCCAGGATGCTGGGCTTCAGCTTCCTGAGGAAACTTACCCAAGGGACAGTCAGCTGATGTGACTGCCATCACATGTTTCGAAGTCCATTGTTATTTAAAAAAAAAGCAGAGTAAGGCCTATTATTAGCATCTATCAAAGGGCAATCATACTTCCTAGTCATAAGTCTTTAGGAAGAAGGACATTTGAAGCTATGCCTGGGTGGCATTGATGGTGCAATGTGCTCAGGGGTGGAGGTGAGTTTCATAATTGTCATGCCTGTCAGGTGACGCTGAACTTTGCCTCCCAGATACTTCTGTAGTCCGGAGACAGCTGGTCTGGTATTTCTGGGGCAGTATACCTGAGAGTTTTCCTTTGTAAGACTTGATCTGTGCTACATATGCTGCACCAGACAACTGATTTGAATCAGGATTCATGGGAACCTTTTGTAGCTTGGCAATCTTGGCCCTTGGGGATGCTGTACCATCTGGCTGCACACCTCTTTAGGACTAGACCTGTGTTCTAAATGTGTGCCTCGTCTGATCTTCTTTGCTAACTCTGGATAACCTTAGGCCATGTGTTTAGTCTATTCTGCTGCCTTAAATGGGTCCCTGTTACTAGGATAGTGCAAGGCAGTGCAAGGTGGACTTGACACCTCCCATTGGCCATAGTGAGGTTCAGTGCAATGTTGGCCTCTTAGGAGCATTCCTTCCTAATACACTGACACTGTGACTTTCCTATCCCATGATGGGCCCAATGTTTCCTGTGCCATGGAGGTCATTGGCCTTAAGTCTTTGCTGCTCAAAATGAGGTTCTGGATAAACTACCCTCATTGAAGAAATTTAGCATTCCATGCCCAGTCAAGCCACTCTCAATTTGTATAGCTGCCAGATCCCAGGGAATTTGTATGCATGCCATGATTTAAGCAATGCTTCTCAAAAGCAACTAAAGGCTACTGTTAGGCATCAAGTTTCACTGCAGTCTCGCTCCAGGTCCTACAGACTGCTGTGGCATCCAACACCAGCTTCACTCAGCAGCTGTAAGTGTGCCTGTCTGATAGAGACTGCTTGGGAGGCCTGCTGTTTATCCGGATGGACACACGACGAGCTATCTGTTAGCAATGGATTGTCTATGTCCTTCTAGTGTACATATTTAAGAGTGTACCTGGGGCCTTAGAGTCCCTATGGAGATTGTTGATGAACCCTCTAGCAAGGAGACAAGCTGGTACTTAGGATGTAATCTCACCTTCCAGCCTGGGAGGCGGATCTTATGACCTTCATGTACACAATAGAAGCCTGAGGTCCAAATGGTGTATTTCACCTTCCCAGTGTCACACAATCAGAAAGAAGCAGAGTAATGTATTTTCTTTGTATCAAGCCTTTGAACAGCTCCCCCAGACAAGCTGTGCCTGTAACTCTCACACTACCACCTTTGAGTTAGCTCACTCTCTGTCCACAAATCCTTTCCCTGTAGAGTTAACTGAATTCTCTGGAGCATCACACACAGAATTTGATGGCTTGCCCCAGACCTTTGCACTTCCTTCTGCATATAGTTCCCCAGGCCCCATGTTTGCTTGACTCTTATCATTCAAGGCTCACCCATATACTACCTCCAGAGAGCTTCTCCCACAGGGAAAATAGTTCTCCTTCCTCTCTTTCCACTCCCAGTCAGCATTCACTCTCTTCATTTCAATTTATTTTAGTTAAATTACCAAAGCATTTATTCCCCAAGCCTTCTTTCCCCTCTATTAGAGGGCATCTTAGTGATGCCAAAGCTCTAGGGAGGATGGTGCTCCACTCTTGGCTACAGATGCAGCCACATAGTAGAGATATCCAGGTATTGTCAGAGACAGTTGGATCAAGGGATCGCAAACAACGATACAGAGAAGCAGTAGCCCAAGTTTCTCACTTGACAGACCTTGTGCTGAACTCCTGGTTTAGTAGCATGAAAACCTTTAACTCTGACACTGTCACCTTTAAGTTAGCCCACTCTCAGTCCACGAATCCCTTTTCTGCAAGGTTGACTGACTTCTCTGGAGCATCAAACACATGGTCACCTGACAGTTTTGGGCTGAACTCACAGTTTAGTGGCATGGCCTTAGGGAATTCACAACCATTGTAAGACCTGGATTTTTCATCTACAAAATGGGAATTAGTAACCAAACCCACAGAGGTAGAAAGAATCAGCCCCTGGCTCCCATTTCCTTTCTGACTTGTCTTCATTGTTGGATCTTTTGTCATCTCTCTGGGCATGACAGCCGGCCCTCACCTCCAGCCTGTGGCTATGCTCTATCCTTTGTCTGAAATTGCTTCTCTACCTTTAACTGTGTGCAAAGTACCTGCTCATGCTTTAAAACCCAGAGAATTTTCTGATCCTAGGAAGTCACTTTTTACCCTCATCATCTAGTAGGAAAGTAACCAAGACAATATTAGAGCCCATGAAGCACCTGACACATGATCTGACACTTGGGCTGAATATGTATCATCTCCTGACAGGTTAAAAGCCAACTGAATGTCTGTCCTCATCTTAGAAGTTGAGCCTAAAAAGAACTGGTGAAATTTACTCATTGGACAGAAAGAACAGTGTTTGTTTCCTGACTGCCAGCCTGGGTCACCTGCCCAGTCATTGGAAACAAGTGTCTGAGGGCACATTTCTCCAAGCATCTCTGTGCCTAAGGTTAAATCACTGTGAATGGGAACTGCTCCATAGACTCATATATTTAATGTTTGGTTTCCAGTTGGTTTAGGAAGGAATAGGAAGTGTGGCCTTGTTGTAACAGACCCAGTTCTCTCTCTCTCTCTCTCTCTCTCTCTCTCTCTCTCTCTCTCTCTCTCTCTCTCTCTCTCTGCCAAGAGCTTATGGAAGCACTGAGATACCGCCCCAGTGTTATACCTGCTTGCCTGTCACTATGCTTCCTGTTGTGATGATCATGGACTAACCCTCTAAGATTGTAAGCAAAACCCCCATTAAATGCTTTTCTTTATACTTGCCTTGGTCATGGTGTTATCTTACTGCAATATATAGCAGGGAGTAGGGTGATGCTGTGACAGACCTGATAGTGCTTTTTGTTGAGGAAATATGGCAGATTTTGGGACTTTGGACTAGCAAAGCAATTGAGCACTTTAAATATATCTTAATGAGTGTTCCTAGTGGGATCGTGGGGGACAGTAGTGCTGAGAGCAATGTGGAATGTGGAGACCCAGTCAAAACCTTTCAGTGGGGAACAATACTAGAGACCATTCTTGTGACGTTTCTGCAAAGAATGCGACTGCTTTTTTGCCCTTTTCCAAATTTAGCCTGAGGCTAAATTGAAGAGTTTTTAGATTAATGACATTAGCAGAGGGGATTTCAAGGCAACCTAGTATTGACTGTGTCACATGGTTATTAGAAATCACCCTTAAACAGGTATACAATGAAAAAGAGCAAGCAGGGGAAAATGCATAGCTTAAGGAGAAAAAAAGAACCAGGAAATTTAATGTTGGGGCCAAGTCTTGTGCTCAAAGAATTGAAAAGAGGGATAAAAAGGCTGAGAGATTTCCTCCACCCTAAAAAGAGCAACAAGGTAAAGTTTAAGTAAACACAACTCATAGATGGGGCTATGCCTCAGCCCCAGGAGGCAGCAGAACTTGGCAAGTTTGGGCCATGTGGTTCTGACGTTACTAAGAAGGATGCAGGAGGAAATGGACTGTGGAATTTTTGTCCATGGTTAAAGAAAGCTGCTGAGGCTAGACATGTGGTAGGGAAGTCCTTGTGAGGAGGCCTGGGGAGGCCATTGAATGAAGCTGAAAAGGCAAAGTCTAGATTTTACCTCAAGATGCTGAAGGTATCAAAGTTGTGAGCTAACTGCCTAGGAGAACTGCAGACAGGGAGTAGATCCAGACAAAGAGAGAAATGTTTCAGTCAGCAAATCTGGGAGTGGGAGATCTGAAGAACCCTCTAAGCACTTGGACATCAGACACACAGCTGTAGAGTATGGAGTGTGCTCTGCTGGGTTTCAGTCTTGTTTTAGTCTGGTATTTCCTCAGCATATCCTTTTTCTTTCCTTTCAGAATGGTAATGTGTGTTCTGAACCATCGTATGTTGAAATTATGTAATTTGATCTTTGTTTTTGCACAAAACAGTTAAGATATTGCCTAAAGTCAAAAGAGAGTTTAAAACAGTGTTGAGATTGTGAAGGACTATGAAGACTTTTGGAGTTGGACTAAATGCATTCCATTACAGTGCGGCTACAAGCCTATGGGGACAGGAAGTTCTTGTGGTGGTTTGAATGAGACTAGCCCTTATAGGCTTACGTAGTTGAAAGCTTGGTTGCCAGTGGGTGGACTGTTTAGGAAAGATTAGGAGTTGTGGTCTTGTTGGAGGAGATGTGTCACTGGGGGTTGGGCTTTGAGATTTCAAAAGCCCACGCCAGATCCAGTATTGATCTCTTTTTGTCTGCAATCTGTGGATCCAATCTGAGCTCTTGGTTACTGCTCCAGCACCACGCCAGCCAGTTTGCTGCCACACTGTCTACCACGATGATCCACAATGGAAAGGAGTAACTAGTTCTTCTCGTTGTTGAAGAAGTGTGAGGAATGTCTGTATATACTCTTTAATTCCTACAATATCCATTACACCATGCATTTACAGACCAGGAAGCCAAGGCACAGAGAAGCTAGGTGATGTCTCCATAGCCCTAGAGCTAGTAGGTGGAACAGCTTTATTCCTACTGAAGAGCTGAAGAACTGTAGCTTAGATATGCTGGTTAGTCACCTGGGAGAAAGAAACTCTAGCTGGATGGGTCTGTGCACACATCTTTAGGAGCTTTTTCTGAAGTGGAAATTTCTGATTTCTTTAACAACTCAGTTGTGTCACGTGATATTTTTGGGAAGCTGTCTTGTGAGAGGGCATGTGATATTTTGCTGAAACCAGACACGAGAGGGCACGTGATATTTAGAGAGAATATAAATGGAATCCCACAAACAGAGAGAAGACACTCTTGCATTGCTATATTGTGCAATGCTTCCTGGTCTTCATTGGACTTCACTGGTTTTGCTGGTCTTTGTTAGTATTCACTTCGTAGAAAGGAACACACCAAAGAACTTCTCCAAGCATCTCTGTATCTCGGGTGAAATCACTGTGGTGGTTTGAATGAGACCTGACCCATAGGCTCACATATTTGAATGTTTGGTTTCCAGTTGGTGAACTGTTTAGGAAGGTTTAGGAGGTGTGGCCTTGTACCAGGTCCCAGTTCTCTCTCTCTCTCTCTCTCTCTCTCTCTCTCTCTCTCTCTCTCTCTCTCTCCTTCCTCTCCCCTTCCTCCTTCCTTCCTCTCCCTCCCTTCTGTACCTGTCCCTCTCCCTCTTCCTCTCTGCCAAGTATTTATGCATATTCTGGCCTTCTTCTAACTCCTGCCAATTCAATAGAGTCTTGCTGTTTCTGCTGGATCATGCAGCTGCTACTGATTTGTATTTGGTGCTTGCTATTGAACCAGACTGTTGATAGTTTGACAATAAAGAGTGGAATTATCTCAAAGCACTACTTCTACTCAGGTCCATACCACCCTTTTCTTATTAACCTTCTTTTCCCTCTACCTCTGATTTGTGGGTTAGAAGGGAGGTTTAAGTATATAAACCTTAAATAAAGTAAGTTTTGAAAAAATCTAAGCATACAGATAGTACCCATCATGGAGCTTAGGTATAACGAACGGGTAGCTTCATTTCTAATGCAGTAGAGGAACTGGCAGGTTTTGATGGGTTATCAATATTATTTAAGGAGGTAGGCAAAATAGCAGTTACTGCTGCTGGCTGATTTTCTGCCTTGCCTCCAGATGGGGTTTTCTGGTTTTGCTTCATAGTTTTCATGTATATCATTTTGAAAAAGATAGGAGGAAAAGCTGAAAACTTAGGAGTTTTACTCAATTCTCTTGTGTTAGAAAGGATTGGAGAGTTGGCAATGCACTTAGAGAGTTTGAGGATAGAGCTTAAAATGTTTAGAAAACAAAACGAGACACTGGGAGCACAACAACAGGATTCAGGCTTGGTGTCTGAGACTGAGAATTTAGGATGGAATAAAAGAGGGAAGCAAACTAGGCTGGAGGCAAATTGTTGCCCCACCCTGCTCCACACAATTTCACTACCAGCTACCTAAAGCTGTGAGAGAAGGGGCTGGGAAGAACAGGAGGTAGTACAGGGGCAACAGGTGTTCAGCCAAGTGCATGGCCAGAAGATTTGCTTGGGGCTACACAGGCAACTGCAGGCTTCCAGGCATTGTACAACATATGCCTGCTAGTGATGGTGATCATGCTTATAATGAGTTGACATGGCATCCAACAGAAATGCTAGATCTAAGGTATTATTAAAGAGGTTGTTGTATTGTATGGCTTTCATACTCCATTTATTAATGAAATGCTAAGTAACTGGGCTGTGCAGTATTGAGCTATTCCCCAAGGTTGGAAGGGATTGGTATCAGTCTACTAGAAATTGGTCAACAATTACAATGGTTGTTGTGATGCAGGCACAAAGCCACAAAAGCAGAAGAATGTAATATGGCAAGGGGGATAAATGTTACAAAGACCAACTGCTTGGTGAAGGGCATTATGATAACCCACAAGAACAAATCCAACGTGATGTAATTGAACTTGAGCTATGATTGGGGGGATCATTTACTAAGGTAATAAAGGGTCCTGCAAAAGTCTTTACTAACTTCTTACAGAGATTGAGTTTGGCTATAAATAGAGCCATATCAGATTCTGAAACCAGACAGTCATTGATCGAGATCTTGCCATTTGGAAATAAAAATACTGAATGTAAGAGAGGAATCAGACCATTGAAATCATGAGGAAGCCCCATAGACAAATGGATAAGAGAGACAACTGGTACTGGCTTTCAGGTGCATTGTACCATCATCACAGGGCAAGCCATAGCTAGAAGTCTCAGAAATCAAAGTGCCTGATGCTTTAATTGTGGCGAATTTGTCCATTTCCAAAGAAATTGTAAGGCTAAAAGATTCAGAGCTTTAAAAAAAGCAGGTGCATTGTCTCTGGAGAATATGGTATTTGTAAAAAGAACAAGAGGTTCTGGTTGCCATGAAACACAAAGGCTTCCAGGATATTGTAGCTGCTATGAAAAGGAGAAACATTGGTCTGAGGATTTTGGAGCAAGAGAGACATACGAAGTAACTTCTTACTATCAGAAAATGGACTGACGGGCCTATCAGCTCAAGGCACCATAGCAGACAATATGAGCTATCTTCCTTTGGTCAGCCAGGAGGTACCAAGTAGACAAGAAAATAAAAACTAAGTATTTCTGATCTACATGCTACAGAAGTTAGAGCAAGTTTGGATCTTGCCACAGATATACCACTTATTCCACCCCCAAAAGTTGAATGTAACACGTTAACTACTGGTGTTTATGGTTCTTTACCTGTAAGAACAGTAGGAATAGTCTTGAGAAGAAGTGAATTAACTTCTCAAGGATTTATTCTGCATCCAGGTATAGTAGATGGAGATGGCAAGGGAAAAAGTAAAAGTATGGCATATGTGAAAAAGATGAAAATAAATGCAGGGGATAGAATTGCTCAGCGGTTATTGTTTCCTTACATTAAGGGGAAAGCTGCCCTAGTAGAAAGAACAAGAGCTTTGGGGAGTACTAGAAACTTGTGCTCTGGCAGACAGTGGTTAATGATCAGAGACTGAAATCAATGTTACAAACGAATGGCGTTGACACGGAAGGTTTGGTGACCTCAGGAGTTGATGTTAGAATACTTTCCTAAAAGACTTGGAATTCAGATTGGCCACTTCAGAAGCTTTATTCACAGTTTATAGGATTTGGTAAGTCATCACAAAGAAGACAAAGTGTCTGATGGATTAATTGTGGGAGCAGAAGGGCAAGCAGGGAAGTTGAGACCTATGTTGCTGACATACACATACAATTATGAGGAAGGGATCATTTTCAACAATGGGATACTCAGATTACTATTCCTGCAATTCTTGGGAAAGCAAATAAGGAAATTAGGGGTTATATGATAGATACTCATGTGGAAGGTATTGATATGGACAAGCTGTGCCCATTGTCCAAACACAAGACATCACAGGGATTGAGTTTCTAAATTTATAAAAGTCTTCACTGCTAACATACCAACAGCCTTTCCCCTAAATTGGTTATCAAACAGACCTGTGTGAAAAGGGCAGTGGTCCATACCAAAAGAAAAATTGCAGTCATTTGAACAACTGGTACAAGAGCAGATGAGACACTGGATTGTTGAAAACCAAGGAACTAGGCTAACCAATATGTTACAAAGCTATGCTAGTATTAGAATGGAAACCTGCAACAGTGTTAAGATGGAGGTGTGGTTATGTATCTATAGAGAAAGGAAAAAATATGATCACCAACAAAACTTATGAAGATTAGATTTGACCATGTCTCTTATCAGCTGAGACATTGAATGTCTTCATGAAGCAAATAGCCTGGGTGATTCACTCTCATAAACTGTCTCAGCCATTGACCTCTCTAAAATATGCATGCAAATCAATTTCAAAAGGGCTAACTTAACTGATCATGTGGACACTGGATAACATAGAGACTGGACAACACAGGGAATGAACAATGTAGAGACTAGACAGAAAAAAACACAGCTAGCTTTCCCAGGATTTAGCCAATGTCCCAAATGTCATATAGTATCCAAAAGAGATCTTTGTCTCAGACAAGCAACTTTAAGAACATGACTTCCCTATTCCCAAAAGGTGGGATGGATTTTTTTTGGTCATTTGATGTGTTATGGTTGTTATCATCTAGAGTGGTTGGTTATTAGTTATGACCAGGGAGGAAACAAAATAAAGTTTAAGTCAGGTGTCTCTCACCTCTATCTAATAATGGGGAAAAAAAGAGGGAAAGGAGGGATTATAATAACAAACAAACAAAGAAATAAATAAATAATAAAAATACTAGCAATAAATATTTTACTTTGGCATAAATTAATATATCTTGACAGAAATCTAAGGTTATTTTGTTTGACTATTAATTGATAGGTAGTACATAAGTGACTTATTTAAAATGTGATCTAAAATTTTAATTTTATGGCTCTTATAATTATTTCTTATTGTATATAGATTGTTAACGGTAGAGAAAAAGACAGAGAAAGGCAGATATGAAATGGAAATTTCTGGTTTCTTTAACAACTCAGTTTTGTCCTGTGATGTTTTTCTGGAAGCTTCTATTTATGACAGGGCATGTGAGGTTTAGAAAGAATATAAATGGAACCCCACAAACAGTGAAAGTATACTTTTGCATGGCTATGCCATGCAATGCCTCGCTGGTCTTCAAAGTCTGGTCTTCACTGGTCTTCATAGCTCTTTACTTTGTAGAGAGAAACATGCCAAAGAACTTCTTGTGGATACTGGCAGTTCCACTGACTCTTGCCGATTTGGTGGAGCCTTGCTGTTTCTGCTGATCCTGTATCCACTACTGATTCATGATTGTTGTTTGCTACTGAACTGGATTACTGCTATCCTGACACTGAAGAGTGGAATTACCCCAAGGAACTATTTCTAAACAGATCAACAACACACTTTTCTTCTTAACCTTCTTTTTCCCCTACCTCTGGTCAGTGGGTTAGAAGAAGGTTAAAACATTTAAGAACCTTTAAAAAAGTAAGTTTTGAAAAGAAATCTAAGCCTACAATTTTCTTGTTTATGATTGTGGTGGTTTGAATGAGATGCACCCCATAGTATCAGGCATTTAAATACTTGGTCTCAAGTTGGTAGCCCATTTCTGCCATTAGGGGGTGTGGCCTTGCTGGAGGAAGTAAAATCCTGAGAGTGGGTTTTGAGATTCCAAAGCCACACACCATTCCCAGTTCATTCTGTCCGGCTCCTGTTTGTGGTTGGAAATGTGAGCTCTCAACTTTGGTTCCGACCACCCTGCATGTGCTTTTCCACACCTTGTTGGAATCCCATCCCTTTGGATCATGATCCCCAAATAAGCTCTTCTTTCTGCATGTTGCCTTGGTTCATGGTGTTTTATCAGAGAAATAGAAATGTCACTAATATAATGACTATTGAGTGGCAGCCCAGGCCTTTGTGGACACTCTAGGGAAGGTGGCCCTAGATTGTATAAGACAGGAAACTAAGTAATCCATGGAAATCAAACCAGTAAACAACTTTTCTCCGTGGCCATGGCTTCAGTTCCTGCCTCCAGTTCTGGCCTCGAGAGATCTAGGAGAGATGTGAAGTGTCATGGCCAAAAGTTTGCATCTCATTTGCTCTCATGCATGCCAGAGGTGATGTCCAAGCTCAGGCATTATCACTTTCCAGCCCTATGCTGCCTCTCCACTTCAGCCCCAGCATCTTCTTTGTACTTTGTAGGGATCCTTTCTAAGGATGGTGTCACTTTGCTTTCAGTATTCCCTATGGAGGCTATTCCATGCATGTGGCTAGTCCTGTCCTACAGTTTGTTGGTAGCTCATCGGTGGCTCCTTTCCGTCTATGACTGCCTCGTGAGCTTTAATCCAGCATTTAAGACCCTGTGGCAAAAGAAGGCCAAAAGGACAAGCTGGCCAGCAAGTGACAGACACTTTGCAAGGCCTTCTTCTGTTTCACCATTTTTCTCTGGAGACACCCCAGACTAAACACAGAAGCAATGCCTTGGGGGGAGTGTGAGGAACCTACCAGGTGACTTGAAAACTTCCTAGGAAGTAGAAGCCTGTGTAGCTCTGTGGATCAGGAGGCAGCCTGGAGACCATTCTCTGGTGCTTTCCCTTATGCCATTGCAAAGGGAGGATGGTCATGTGACTGAGGGAGACACTCAAGCAGCAGTCAGGTGTGGTCTGGAAGAAAGTCATGAGTTAATGAGGGCACACAGTGTACAAGCCCAGGAGCCAGTAAGGGCAAACTTTATCTAGGTGATGAGGACTGTAAACACCCTGGGAATCAAGGATTAACTTCAGAAGATTTATTCTTATCATAAAGGAATGTTATATTGTCCTTCTAGGTACACAACCGTTTTACTGGTACCTGAGATAACTTTAGAAGACATGTCTCTTACAGGGCATTAATAAATCACATCACATAGTAGTGTGTAAATGCATTTTTTAATTGAACCTCTACACAGGACATTGGAAAGTAATTGATATTCCAAAACAGATAGAGGCACATTCTATACCTTCTAAGACATCAGCACAAGGGTCAAATGTGACTCTTTGAAGTCATAGAACTTCTATTGACAATTGTTTAGTGTGGCCTTTCTGGCTACCCCACTAAGATTTTGCACCCTCATCAATAGGCCCTGCCAGCAGCCCTTCACAGTGTGTCATCAAATGTGCTAAATATTCGACTTACTACCTGTGTTCCCACAATGCTTTTGTGATGATACCTACATGTTCTGATTGCTCTGTGAGTATCAGCTGTCTAACCCTGAGCTACTGTGAAGAAAGATATTGCATGTTTCTCCACATGGATGAGGACACAAGTACAGAGAGGTTAAGCAAGATACCAAAGCCACACAGCTCACAGGTAGCAGAGTTATGAGTTTTCTATTTGAGTCCTTAATCCCAACTCTTGTTCTGCCAGTGCGGTATGAGTTACATGGGGAACAGGGTCTATGAGTCTGATTTGAGTAAGCCTAGGACATGATGTAAGCCTTCATTCTTAGACTCCTGTGTGGACAGACACTTTCTACTAACCAAGTCTTTTGGTGACACAAAGGAATTGGGGTATGGGAAGAACATGGTCTGAAATGTTTGGGGGGTTGGAGTTTTGGGGGTCAGATTCTGACTTGTGAGGTACATTTGGTGTTCTTGGAGTCATGTGATGTTAGCAAATTCAGTTCTCTTCAGAGATTTGGCTGCTTTGTCTTCAAAATGAAAACAGAAGTCTTGTTGGAATGTGCACTACAGTCGAGGTGAGCATGTGTGTGCACTGCAGTCGAGGTGAGCATGTGGGCACAGGGCAAAGGTCTGTCAGGAAACCGAGCATCTCCTGATACTCCTCCATAGTAAGCAGGACAGAGAAGAAGGTATGAAGTCCCTCCCTCCTGCTGAGCAAGCTCTCTGTTCAGAACAAATATTAGGGTCAGGGTAAGAGAAAACAAAGAGAATCAAGAAATGGAAAACTTCACTTTTCTCTTCTACTCCAATTAAGACTGGAATGACTTCAGTGAAACTGTGGATCTATTTCTTTTGATTCATGGTTAAAGCCATTTTGACGTCACTTTTTTCTCTTCTGCTACCTTATTCAATTTGGTTGTCTATAACCTAAAACATTGGCTCTTCAGAAGTGGTTTCCACCATGTTATTGAGAAGCCAGGGGGATGTCAATTTATCTTCCACCAGAAAACAAAGTCTGCTTTAAATTAGGGAAAGCAAAGTTGCACATCTGACATTCGATTTCTCTGTGGCTCCAAATTTGTAGGCTTAGCTCTTAAAACTCTAAATATTTGTCTTAGCTTGAAGACCATTTTTCAAGTCTTAGTCAAAAATTCTGCTGTGAAACTAACAAAGAGTCTGAGGTTTAAAACAAACTACACTAAGATCTTAGAAGCTGTCTTCTGTGTTTGGTGAGGTCCTTGATATCAAATGGCATTGGAGGTTCCAGCAGATTCTTTCTGTAGGGGGAGTTCGAGGTCCAGGGACCTCTGCATATATGCTCATCTATGTTCTTCACCTTCTTTTATTATACCACACAGAAACTATGTTAGATCGTTCTAGCCATACCTAGCCAAGATTTTAGCCTTTTCGCATATTGTTCTCTTTTCTTCTCCTCCCCAAATCTGTTGACTGGTCAAAACTCAGTGTGAACCCACATGCATCTGGGGCAAAACTCCTGAGTGTCTATTTTCTTTCCTACCATGTATACCCTTCCTCAGGATTTTCTAAACATGATACTTTTTAATATATGTATGGTCATGTTTGTGTGTTTTAAGGTACATGTGTTTATGCATCTGTGAAGGTCTGCAGACAACTTCTGGTATCGTTCGTTCCTCACAGCGTCAACCTATTTTGAGACAGAGTCACTCACTGGCCTGAGACTCACCAACTAGTCAAGGCTGGTTGGCCAGAGGGCCTCATGGACCCATTTGTTTCTGAGGTGGAATTACATATTAGAAAAAAAAATGTGGTTTCTGGGGAATTGCACTTCAGTCCTCACGCTTTCAAGGCAAACACTTTATTACCTGACTTACTTCCCATCCATTTGTGCTATTTATTTAATATATTTGGGACCTAGCATAGAGCCTAGTCAGTACAAAGACACCTTGAATGATGGACCAAAAAGGAAGTACTGATATTTATACTTTAGGCTCGGATGAATAGGAGTCCTCACTAGCAAGAACATTAGCATGGGGCAGGTTGAGTCTTTTAAGAACCTGAGCTGATATGGTCCAACCTCTGAGAATGACACATTATGGTATGTGCGTAGAGGAGCAATCCTGGGATGCATACACTGCTGATAGACTGAGGCCGCCTGACTCTCTATCCAGCACTGACTCTGATGATGTCATCATTGTCATAGGAAATAGAGAGTGAGAACGGCCATCCAGAGGAGGAAATGACTAGATCTGGACACAAGTTATTTGGAGAGTGGCCACTGGCTTGGTAGTAGGCTCTGGGCAGTCAGGAAGATGCTAAGATCAGGACGGCACAAAAGATGAAGGGGAAGTGATCTGGACTTTTCTTGCCAGTCTCAGTGGATTGGATCAGCATAGGATCCAGGACAAAGTGCAAGGGAACTACCTTCAATCAAAGGACAATGACTCGTCACAGCTGGGTAGACATGAGGAAGGGTGGTTATTTCAAAACTCTCTAGTAGTACCAGGAGGAAGTGGTTTGAATTTCCTCCTAGCAGGAAGATGATCGTTTAAATAGAATTCAGGAGAAATAAGTGTCAGGGGAAGCACCGCAGTTAGACCTTGAGGTCAGCATCTTGCAAATAGGAAGGAATCACAAGTAGCCTCTCAGGGAACTAGGAGAGAATTTTGCCAACGGCTCAGACCCTGAGTTGGAACTGAAGGACAGACATTTCCACCCATGGCCTCTATGTTGTATGGCACTCATTTTAGTTCCCTTGTTCTCCCAAACTTTCTCTCTGAGGGTTGCTGAGAAACATACCATCACCTCCACAGATTAGCCTCAGAGACACTCCACTGGACTGCATTTTCTGACATGGCACCCAAAGACATCTGGAACTCTCAGTTCCCGGAGCTTCAATCCAAGCGAGCCCCTTTCCTGTGAGCACCTCTACACCTGCTTTGCACTGCTCAGTTGAGCCACTGGAGTATGGGAGCTGGTTTAATTGGTCTACCTCTTTAGGGTGCCAACCCTATGGCTGGGCACCAATGAGATCCTTAGGAAATACACAGGCTCTCTATGTCAGGACTTTCCCATGTGTTAGATCATATAACCAGAGAGGTAGGTTTTATCATCCCTTTGTGTGTGGTAGGGAAATTGAGACTCACGAGGGATATATTGTTTGTTGGCTCTTTAAAAAATAAATTTGTCTCCTGAGTATGGAATAGGCAGAGTGTTTTTATGACACCTTGATGCAAAACTAACACATTTATTTGTGTTTCCAAATCAGATAAACTTCTCCAGTTTGATGGGAAGTCTCATGTTAGTGATAAAGGGTAGAGTTGCTCCAGACTCTAGGGGCTCGTGAGGAATAATGTTTAGATACAGGTCTGTCTATGGTTTCATAACTAACATATCTCAGATTGGAAGTTATTATTAAAGAGCAAAATCTTTAGAGAACCTCACCATACAAGTTTCTTCTGAAGAGGATGCTAGAAAAATGTCCACACAGCCACATCCAATCAAGAAAAGGATAGTATTATAACCCCAATGAGCATGTTGCCTTCCATTCCCATGCATGATCTTATTTAGTAAGCTGCATGCAGTGGGCATGCTCTGTGTGGGTGTGTGCTTGTGCATATCTGTGTGCACGTGTGTGTGTGTGTGTCTGTGTGTGTGTATGTATGCATGTATACAATTTATTTATTTTTCATGTTATATGCATGTGTGTTTTCTGTATGTAAGCCTGTGCACCAAGTGAGTGGCACGGAGGCCAGAAGAGGCATTGTATCCCCCAAAATTCTAGAGCTAGACAGTTGTGAGCTACCACACAGGTACTGAGAATTGAACCTGGGTCTTCTGGAAAAGCATCCATGGTCTTAACTGTTGAGCCATCTCAGCCCTGTGGGGATCATATTAAAGGAAGTTCTGCAAATTGTATATACTTTAGCCCCACCCAGCAACCCTGCATGTGTTCTCACTGGGCTTCAGTCAAAGGGAGCAGACTGCCCCTGTACAGGCCACAGGCACACTTCCTGGCAGTACAGCCTGACTTTTCCTAGGAAGCTCTCTTTTCTCATTCAGATATCCTTCCTTCTAAGACTGTGGTGTGCACAGGAGAAGGACGGAGATGCCTACTGAGGAAACAGCTACCACCATGGTTTGTTTTAGCGCTTTGCAGGATCTCTACTGCTGGGTCCTTTTTCAAAAATTAATTTATTTATTTTATGTATATGGGAACACCGTAGCTGTCTTCCGACACACCAGAAGAGGGCATCGGATCCCATTACAGATGGTTGTGAACCACCATGCGGTTGCTGGGAATTGAACTCAGGACCTTTGGAAGAGTCAGTGCTCTTAACTGCTGAGCCATCTCTCTAGACCCCTGCTGGGTCCCTTTTTGACTTGAGTTCCATCCCTGAGTCCCTCTCCCCGCCCTGGAATCCTCAGTCCTTCTTTTAGAGAAGCAGAGAATGGATGCAAAGGTCTTCTTCACTCTTCAGAAGGACACATGGAAATGGCACTCACATCCCAGCCCACAAACTAGACAACAAAACCAACCCACGAGCTCCACTTTCTGGCACAGCAGCAAGGGTACGTTGAAAGCACCATCCATTCTATGCTGAGCTGCTGGCGTTCAGATTGTGGCTTCGTTCTTAACTTTAGTTGAGGACAGGGTAGCTCAAGAATAGAAAGGAACTGGGTGTAGCTTTGCCCTTGGCCTGAGGCCATAACAGGGATTTTTCTCCTACATGCGACGCTAACAATGAAGGAAAGTTGACCAGTTCTTGAGAGGGGCTGTTCTTGATTTTAACATTTTTTTTTCTAGTAGCAGAGGTGAATGGGAAGGCCATGATTGAGAGGGCTTCCAAAGTAGAGGATCCTCTGTGTGCCACAGGCAGGACACAAGGAAAAGTCAGTAGGGGAACAGCATGCATGAGACTTGTGCTTGCTTTTAGTCTCATACAGGAAACTCACAGTAAGAGTCCTTGATATTCCCTGGAGCAAGAGTACCCTGCTCCTTCCTGGAGCCAAGTAAACAGGACTTTTGGAGCCTGTGGTGGCCACTGCTGACACATGGGTCACAGCCTGGCTGGCATTAGGGACAGGACAGCAGGAAGTAGCCCAGATTAGGACCCACCCTGGCCTCTGGACTTGAGTCCATGAGGAAACACCTGTGCCAGGACAACCTGTCTTGGACACTTGGAAACTATATCTCAGCTCAAAAAAACAGGCGTAGCCTTTGCCCTAGTGATTCTGTCTCTAAGGGCACGGTGAGGAGAGATCATTGCTGATGTGTCTGATGACCTGTGCTCAAGGATGGCCAGTGTAGTGCTGATCATAAGAAAAAACAGAAGCAACAGAAGTATCTAGCAATGGTACATGTTAGTACATCTGTGCAACAGAAAAGGATTGGTCATTAACAGTCACATGGTGAAGATTATCTATAGGAATGGAATGCCTAAGATGTTCTGACAAGTGGGAAAAGGCCACACAATAGTAGGACTGATCTGCTCCCAATTATATAACTATATATTATGATGACATTTATTGGGCACTTACTATGTATCAAGCATGGCTCTAAGCATTTAAAGTACAATAATGCATTTACTCATGTGTCACAATTATGATGAGGGTATTTTTATTATCTGTTTTCTTACAAGGAGGTTGAGGTATGTGCGGACCTGTAAGATCTCAGTCATGAGTGGCAGAACCTATGTGTGAACAAGGCTGTGTTGCCTGATGGCCATCTATAAACACTGACCATCCTCCCTCTCCCTGCATGAGCATCTATGTGTAGTTTTTTTTCTCCCCTTTTTCTTAGTGGAGTCACACCCAGATGTTAGCTGGGTTTTAAGTAATCCCCTTCCAGGGCAAATTAAGGCAAATATTTCCCTAAGAGTGAACATTGCTACATTTATGGATTCTGGAAGATGTCAACATCTTGGTTAGAGAGACCAGGTTGTGTGCTCCTGAGCTCCTGACCAGCCACAGGCAGCAGTGGCCTAATTCTTTTTAGCTCCACTTGGTGCCAATGCAGTCCTGCATCCTGAGGTTTCTGCAATGAGCAGAGTAAGGGACACAAAGCCAATTCTGGGCTAAGACTTTCACCCTAGTGGGGGAGGTAGGGAGGGAACCAGCAACAAAGAGCCAAGAAAAATATCATCTGGAGTTCAGGGCTGGGCGGAAGAGTGCAATTGGAATGGGACCATGGGGGTGGGACCATGTGCTTAGGAAGGCAGCCTTTGAGAAGAGACATTAAGGCTGAAAATTAAAATGCTGAAACAGAGCATGGGAGGTCAGTAAAATGTTTTCTAACACTCTGGAAATCTAGTGAATAATACATTGAAACGTTTTGTGTGTGTATGTTTGTTTTGTGACATTTCTATAAGTTAAGATTATTTTAGAATGAGACATTAAAATACATGAAGAGGCTGGAGACACGGCTCAGTGGTTTAGAGCACTAGCTGCTGCCCAGGATATGGGTACAGTTCCCAGTACCCACGTGGCATCTCATCTCTGTAGCTACAATTTCAGGAGATTCCACACTTTTGTCTGGCTTCCATAAGGCACCAGGCACACATACAGTGTACATACACATATGCAGCTAAACAAACATACATATTAAATAACAAATCTTTAAAAATTATTGAAATGAACATTTTTAAATACACATGATGATTGTGTACCTAGACAGGCAAAGCTAGTGCTTATGGGGAAGGCATGCGATACATGAGGGGAAATCTAAATAGATGAGGCAGGATGTTTGACTGAAGAAGGGTTTGGGTTTGGAAATAAGCTATCTTTTATTAGTCCTGCTAAGCTGATGGTTTGTAACTACAGTCCTTGAACACTCCTGTGCTCAGTGGTTCTTCAACTCCTAGAGTTAGGTAACATTGAACTGATATTTCTTTCTCACTGATTAAAAAAGTCCAGAACTAAACAAATGTGGGATATGACTGTGCAAGACCTCATGACAGTAGGCATCGGGATTCCAGCTAGCCAGGTATTTTGAACCCACTAAGCTCAGATCACCAGAGGCTATGGTCAGACAATGCACTGGCATGCTTCCTGCTGCTCTGGGAAGTGGCCACTCCATATAGGTGTGTGTGTGTGTGTGTGTGTGTGTGTGTGTGTGTGTGTGTGTGTGTGTGTGTGTGCCAGTTTTAGGGGGTTGTGGGAGCTCAGCTAGGATAATGCTTTTTCTTCAAAACTGCCAAAGATTCCCTACGACCAGCAATGCATTTTAATCCCCTAGAGGTATAGTGTTATAGACTGTAACCTAACTTCTCTTGGTACCAGTTTACAGCTCCACTCTTATTATTTTTTAATTATTGAGACAATATAGGTAAACCATTCACCTGGTTTAATGGTAGTCAAAAAAACTGCATTCCAGGGAGGCAAGCAAGTGAAGAAAGGATTTTGTTGGACAGAACTCTTGACTTGATGTCTTAGTTAGAATTTCTATTGCTGTGATAAGACACCATAACCAAAAGCAACCTGGGAAAGGAAGGGTTTATTTCAAGTTTACAGTTTCCAATCACAGTCTGTTGTCAAGGAAGTCAAGACAAGAACACAAGGCACGAAATGGAAACAGAAATCATGTAGGAGTGCTGCTTACTGATTTGCTCCTCATGGCTTGCTTAACCTGCTTTCTTAGAGCTCTCAGGACAAGTGCAGGGTGGTGTCACCCACAGTGAGCTGGGTCCTCCCATGTCGATCATTAACCAACAAAAATGCCCTACAAGCTTGCCAACCTGGTGGGGGCATATTCTTAACAAGTTCCCTCTTCCTAAATGATTCTAGCTTGTGTCAAGTTAGCATAGAACTATCCAGGACACTGGGGCTGGGGCAGTGCTCAGTGATTTTGAGAATGTGACAAAGCTCTTAAGTGTGACTTTGATGACTTGCTCAATTTCTATCAAATTGGAGACTATTTTAAAATTACAACAGGTTTTAAAAAAATGTTTAAGAGCATGAAGGTACTTAGAGATAGGAATTTAAGACATCATTTAACGGGCACCTGCTCAGGCCTTGTTGTTTCATGTAATCCTGAACCCAGCAACCAGTGAAGGTGGCCCTACTAACCTACTTTTAAGGTTGAGAAGACTAAGGCTTAAGTCATTCAACAGCAAGGTTGCACACCAGCTATGATCCCTCTGGGTCTGATGCTAAAACTTAGACGCTTTATGGTTCACCTCAAAGCCATGTTGGCCCTTGCTGCTCCCAAAGGTGAAGGCTAACCAGACACAGGGGTGGAAGAATGTGTGGACTTGGAGCCCACTCTGCTTGCTAATCCTCGCCACCCTGAATCAATGAGCTGCATGATTTCATGGAGATGGTATTCAGGTTGGATTTATGTTGGCACAGAACACATTATAAATTGTGCCCATGGACCCACTGAAGCCTTTTCTCACACCGAAGATGTTTATAGAATCAGGAAACATGGCCTCTGCATGAATGTACTGGTCCTTTCTAGGTCAACACCATCATAAATAAACGTATCCAGGATCCCTGCCCGCACTGTTTTTCATAGATACTTAGCAAGCCTAGGAAGTCGTCATTCTCACCACAGGGCAGAACAGAGGCGCTCCCTCTGTCCAGAGCTTAGCCTGAGCTCTGTCCAGAGCTTAGCCTGACTGAGACACTCTTGACTGACAACATCAAAGCCTACCCTACTTTCTCCATTCCCTGACCCACACTAGCAGCGAGGCATATGTTTGAGAGTGTTTCTCTCCTTTGTGCAGCTCAAGCTGCAGTCTCTTCACTCAGATTGCAGCATTATGGAGTTGTAGTCTGGCAGGAAAAGCTGGCCCACCCCGAACAACTCCACACACCTTTTACTCTCTCTGCCCTTTCCGGTTTGAAAGGTTTTTGTCCTGCTATAACAGGCCTTGCCCAAAGTTCAAATATATGAAAGAGCTTCTTTTAAGGGTCCCATTTTTCTGAATGGACACAATAGTACAGGAAGGGAAGGACCCAGCTTTGGATTCTTACAGAACTTGACATGGACTCTGCCTTGCTGAGTGGGGAATTGATCGAGGCTGAAGATTTCCATGATGGCCATCATCTATTTCTGAGAGAAATCTGCCAAAGGGCATTCTGCATGCTTATAAAGGCTTTGAAATACATAGAATTTATGAAGGCATCATTGCAAAGGTGTGGATAGCCTTAGGGTCCAGCATGCAGAGACTTGCAAAAGTGGGACGTTGTTATCACCCTCTCGGGACTGAATTGTGTCCTTTTCCAGAACTCAATGTTAAAAACATAACTTCCGGTGTCTTATGTTATTATATTTAGTCATAAGTTCACAGGTGAGGATAGAGTTAAAATGTTACGAGTGTGGTTCAAATCCACTCTGCAGATCTGGATACAGACAAGCACACATGAGCATATGCACACACGTGCACACACACGCTCTCTCACACACACACACATACACACACACATGCATCAAGTATGAAGACATGGAGAAGGTCCCCAGAAGACAAGGAGAAGAAAACTTGATCAAAAACCTCTACTTTCCAGATCCATGAGAAAATGTGAGTAACAATATTTGCTCTACCGTCCCATTTCTAAGCTTGACAATAGGAGAAGGAACAAATAGCTCTTGTTTCTCCTTTCAGATTCTGATGTACCAGGGCCTCCCACTGTAGTCCATGGAAGGCAAGGTCCCATTAGAGAATTAGATCTCTCATCAAGAGCTCTAGACAAAGATTAGTTCATCATTCACTCAACAAATTTCAATCAAACACCTTCAGTCTATGGAAGCTATTCTGAGTATTATGGATATAAAGATAAATAAAACAGTTCCTATCCTCAAGAGGCTCACACTGTAGGGAAGCCTGATCAAAGGACAGCTATATAATGACAGCTACTCTTGCAACAGAGAGGAGAGGCTGCCTACTTGGTCATAGTCTGCTGATCCTTGAGGACTATTTGAAAGATTTTGTGCAGAAATAGGAGAAGTAAAATGGGCTCAGGGACCTGAAAAGACCAGAAGTGTAAAAAGTTCAAGATTCCCTTAGAAGGAGAGTCTAGGAGATGAATGCACACCCACATGGTCAGACTATTATCTCAGCTTCAGTGTGTCAAACACAGTGGTCTATGTTGTGGGCATTGATTACTTCCTGTAGCCACCTGGCATGACGACAAAGATAGGTTTACCATTGCTCAGTTCCTGAGCCAGCACATGCTCTCTTTTGGGACGTTGGGGAAGTCATTTAACTCTTTTGAGCCCGTTTTCTCTGAGGTTAACTGATCCTCCAACACTATTGTGTACTTCCCTATCCAGGCCCCAGAGCTAAAGGCTTATGAGATGCAGGCTCTGCCAGGAGTCCCTCAGCGCACTGGATAAGTCTTCCAGGGATGTGCCCAGAGTGTTCTGGGAACACCACTTTGCTCATTGCCTTCACGTATCTCAGAGATGTGGTCGGTGCTTAGAGAAAGAGTAGTAGAAGCATCAGCAGAAGGGCTTGTGAGCTGTCACTGTTACTGGGTGGCTAATGCATTATGTAAAGGTTCCTTTTTCAAACCTTCCATTACTCTGCTTTAGTTTTTCTTTGAAAAAGAAGCATAAGAGCTATAAATCTAGAGAGGGAATTGTTCACCAGGAACAACCATCAACTAGGCATATATAGAGAAGAATTGTATAGGCATATATAGAGAGAAGTTGTAAACAAAGGGTTTTGCCTTTTAATAGACTGTATTTTGCTTCTTTCTCTTTATTAATTTTTTTACTTTTAAGATTATAGTATAATAACAATATTTCTCATTTCTTTTCTTCACTCTAAACCTTCCCATATACTCCTACTTGCTCTTTTTCAAATCCATTGCTTTTCCCCCCATCAATTTTTGTTTCAAGTAAATATGTGTATATACATACATATTGCTAAATATAACCTGCTCAGTCTGTATAATGTTACTTATATGTATGTTTTTAGGACAGAGCATTTAGTCTTGAATAACTAATTGATATGGTCTTCCCTGGGGAAGACTATTTCTCCCACTCTCAGCATTCCTTAGTTACCTATAGTTCCTTGTGTAGGGTCGAGGCCTCATGGGCTTTTCTCCATTCATTTTGACGTGTCTATTGGTATTGTCCTTGTTAAGTTCATGTATAGGCATCCATGTTAGTGAGACTTTATGGGTGTAGCTTCTGACATTAGTAGGAAACAAAAATCTCACTGCAAATTTCCTGATCCTATGGCTCTTAAAATCTTTCTATTTTCCTTTTCTTCCACAATACTCCCTGAACCTTGCATGTGGTAGGGTTTTGTAGATGTAGCTGTTAGGACTGGGCTCCATAACTCTGCATTTTGATTGGTTGTGAATTTCCACAGTGGTCTCTGACTGTTGCAAAGTTTCTTGATGAGTGGTGGTGACAGCACTTACATAGGGATATAAGATCAATCGTTTAGATTGCTATTAGGGGTTATGCTGGTTTAGTAAAATAGTGGTTGTAGGTTCTCTGATATCGATGACTTTGTTAGCACTGAATGATTGGCTACGTTTCCAGTACTAGGCATGGTTGCCCTTTATTTGAGCAAGTCCTAAGCCCGAGAAGAATGCTGTTGGTTATCGCCCAGGTATGCGTGCTACTACAGCATCCTCAGGTTATTGTGCCTTGCTGACCATCGATGTGCTTAATAGGCATCATAGCTTAACACTGTTGGTTGCCTCACCTGCTTGGAAGCTTGCATGATGCTTTCTGGTCAGTTCCAAATCAGGTGCCTCTGAGCCTTGCCTCTGAAGCACCTAGTATCTTCAGCAATCATCTTTCACATTTGGCGAGCAAATCAAGGGCAAAAGCAATAGGCTGTCTGTTTGGGAGTCTCTTGGACAACACTGACCAACACTCAAGAGGGCTTTTCATGCTTTGTATTGGAGTTTTTGTCAGATTGTTTCTGACCAGAACATTATCATTTCAGATCACTAAAACTATCCATATGTATTTATACACAGAATTACATGTTTTGTAATTTTTTAAGATAGGAAGTTAATAGTATGATACCTTATGACTTCCTATTTTACCCTCATCCCTCCTTCTTTATTTACATCCCTGCCCATTGTTAAAGAACCCCCTTCCATCTCCGTGATGAGACTACTTGTATCCTACCATTTCCTCTCTATTGCTTTCCAAACTGCTACACAGTAATGGACCCATTTTACTTTCCTGGTTTATGTAATTACTACTTACACCTGAAGATTTGGAGCTAGAAACCTCCCATGAGAGAGAGCATGAGACATGTGTCTGTGTGGGCCTGGGTAACCTCACTCAATATGATCTTTTCTAGTTCAACTTATTTACCTGCAAAGTTCAGGATTCCATTTTTCTTTGTAGCTGAATAATACTCTTAACGAGTATACACCACACATTCATTACCCATTAATTGACTAAAGGACGTTTAGGTTGTTTCCATTTCCTACTAATGGGAATAGAGCAGTAATGACCACGGCTGAGTAAGTGTCTATGGTGTAGGATACTACATCTTTTGTGACTATGCCAAAGAGTGGTATCTCTGGGTCATATGGAAGATTCATCTTAGCCTTTCGCAAATTCTCCACACCTCTTTCCATAGTGGCAGCACCATTTTGCAGTCCCACCAACAATGAATGAGGGGATCCCCCTTCCCCACATCCCTTCTAATATTTGTTGTCAGTGGTTTTGTTGACCTTTACCGTCCTGACTGGGGAAAGATGAAATCTCACAGTTATTTTGATGACAGTTCCTTACTTGTTAGGGATGATGAATGCTTTCTGAGATACTTCTTAGCCATTTGTTTTTCTTCCTCTTTTGAGAATAGTTTTTAGGTCTCAGGCTCATTTTTGAATGGGTCATTTGTTTTTTTCTGACTCTGTGTTTTGAGTTCTTTATATATTTTGGATATTAATCTTCTGTCAGATGTATGGCAGGAAAAGATTCTTTCTCATTCTGTAGGCTTCCTCTTCACCTGGTTGATTGTTTAGCTGTGCAGAAGCTTTGTAGTTTTATGAAGTCCAACTTGTCAGTTGTTGACGTTTCTATTCAGAAAGTCATTTCCTACCTCTATATCCTGTAAGGTACTGCTTATGTATTTTTCTAACAATTTAAGTGTTTCAGGCTTTATGTTTAGGTCTTTGATCCATTTGGAGTTAGGCTTTGTCCAGGGCTATAGATGTGACCTAATTTCCTTCTACTGCATGTGAACATCACATTTTCCCATTATTTGTTGAAGATTTTTTTTCCAACTAATGTTTTTGGGCATCTTTGTCAGATACTAAGTGACTGAAGTTGTGTGTATTCATACTTGGGTATTTGATTTCTTTTCACTCACACACACACACACACACACACACACACACACACACATACATCTGCTTTCATGTAGGTAGGAAATTGGCTCTGTGATATATCATATGGTCTCTAGCATTGTTCTTTACTATTATGCTTGATTATCTGGTGAGTTGAAATAAATTTTAGAATAATTTTTTTCTACTGCAATAATGTGATGAGAGTTTTCTATGGGTTGGCATTGAATTTGTAAATAGACTTTGTTAAAATGGTCATTTTCACTATATTAATGCTATCAACCCACGAGCATGGGTTGTTTATCTTTACTTTCTCATTAGAAGTTTAAAATTTTCATTTTTAGAGGTCTTTCACTTCATTAGTTGGGTTTATTCCCAGATATTTTATTTTCCTTTGAGGGTATTGTGAATAGGAGTGTGTAAATTGATTCCTTCTCTGAATGTTTGTTCCTGTACAGAAAAACTATCGATTTGTACAAGTTGATTCTGTATTTTTCCACATTGCTGAATTTTTGTTTATCATTTCTAGAAGCTTTCTGGTATCTCTAATGTATCATATCCTGTCACCTGAAAATAGAGATGGTTTGAGTGTTCTTTTCCTGTTTGTATTCCTTTAGTTTGCTTCTCCTGCTTTTTAATTCAGTCACTATTTCAAGTACAGTATTGAAAAGGAATGGGGAGAGTGGAATATCTGATTCGGTGGGACTGGTTTTTGCCATTTAAGAGGATGTCGATGGTGGGTTTCTTACACACAGCTTTTATTATGTTGATATTTCCTGTACCCCTACATTCTCTAGGCCTTTTAACATAAGGTTGAATTTTTCTTCAACTATTGAAATGATCTGACATTAACTCCATTTATGTGGTTTATTGCATGTATTGACTTGTGTATGTTGAACTAACTACCCCTGTGATTCTAAGATAAAGCCAACTTGTTTGTGGTCTGTCTCCTGTTTCAAGTATTTTATTGAGCATTTTTGAGACTCTGTTCATTAGGGATATTGGCCTATAGTTTTCCTTCTTTCTTTTCTTTTTTTTTTTCTGTTATTGTGTTTTTACCTGATTTTGGTAAAGTAATACTGGCTTCATAGGGGTTTGGAAATGCCCCTCTGTTTCTCCCTTTTGGAATAGTTAAAGAAAGATTGAATGTAGATCTTCTTTGAGAATCTGGTTTACTTCTGTTGTGAATGCATCTGGCTGTGAGCACTTTTTTTAAGTTGGAAAGTTTTTATTACTATTTTAATCCCCTCATTTGTTATGAATCTATTTATATTGTTGACTTATTCTGGAATTAATTTTGGTAGCTTAGCTGAATTTAGAAATTCATCCATTTCTTTTAGGTCTTCCAGCTTAATGGAGTACAGGTTTTTAAAAATATTCCCTTGTAATAGTCTGAATTTCTCTGGTGCCTTTTGAACTGTTTCTCTGTTCATTCCTAATTCCGTTCATTGGGTCCTCTCTTTCTTGTGATTATTTGGACCAAGGGTCTGTGAATCTTGTTTATCCTCTCAAAGAACAAACTTTTAGATTCATTGATTCTTTATATTCTTTATATTGTTTGTTTTTTGTTTTATTTCATTGATATCTGTTCTGAGTTTTATTATTTCTTGCTATGGGCTGAGTTTGCATTGTTTTGTTCTTCCTCTTCGGCTTTTTGATGTGCATCGCTGAGGCATTGATTGGTTGGTGCTCTTCCTGACTTTTTAATTTTTTAAATTTTGTTTTATTCGTTTTTTTAGCATAGGCACTTAAAGCTATAAATTTTCCTCACAGTACTACTTTCAATGTGTCCTAGAGGGTTACTTCTATTGTGCTTTCATTTTCATTTAGTTCTGGGATTTTTAAAATTTTTTTCTTGATGGCTTATTTGCTCTATTCATAAGTAATCAGTTATTTAATTTCCATGACTTTGAGTATTTACTAGCGCTTTTGTTTCTGTCAATTTCAAGTTGTATCACATTGTGGTCAGAAAAGATACAGGGAGTTATGTCATTCTTTTGGATTTATAAAGATTTGTTTTGTATCCAGGACACGTCTTAGATACTTAGATACTTTAGAGAAGCTTCTCTGCGCTGCTGAGCAGAGGGCTTATCCTTCAGTGATTGGGTGGAATATTCTGTGCACAGTATTACTTCTGATATTTCTATGTTTATTTGTGTCCAGATATCTTTGTATTAGATAAAGTGAGGTATTGAAACTATCTACTATTAATGGATTGGTGTTGCTCTGTGTCTTTAAATCCAGAGTGTTTTCTAAATAAAATGGATTATCTAAGGGTTTGGTGTTTGTTTGTTTAGAATAGTTGTGTCCTTGGTTAACTGTTTCCTTTTTTCAGAATAGAGTGTAACTCTTTATACCTTCCGATTGGTTTTAGTTTTAAGTCTGTTTTGTCAAATATTAGGATAACTTCATTTTCTTGCTTTCTAGTCATCTTTGACTGGAGAACTTTTGTCCATCCTTTTGGTCCAAGGAAGTGCCTATATAAAACTAAGACATATTTCCTGTAAACAATAGATAGATTCTGTTTCTGGATTTTCTGATCAGAGATTTGAAGCCGTTGATATTTAAAGTTATTACTGAAATGTGTGTGTTAATTGGAGTCATGTTGTTAAAGTGTGATGTTGCCGTTTGTGTTTTGAGCAGTATTTTATGTTTTACATAAATGACTTTGTATTTTTTATTACTTTTATCTTTTTTACAGTCCAGCCCTTGCCCCCCTCCTGGTCTGCCCTCCCACAGTTCCTCATCCCACTTCTCTTCCCTACTGTCTCCAAGAGGATAGCTCCCCTCTCCACCAGGTCTCCCCACTCCCTGGAGCCTCAAGTCTCTCGAGGGTTAGGTGCATCTTCTCCCATTGAGGCCAGACCAGGCAGTCCTCTGCTGTATGTGTGTCAGAGCATGGACCAGTTTGCATATGCTGCCTGGTTGGTGGCTAAGTGTCTGAGAGATCTCATGGGTCTGGGTTAATTGAGACTGCTGGTCTTCCTGTGGGGTTGTCTCCTTCTCAGCTTCTTCTAGACTTTCCCTAATTTAATCATAGGATTTCCCAACTTCATTCCAACGGTTGTGTGTAAATATCTGTGTCTCAGTCTCTGCTATACTGATTCCTATCCTCAGCCAAAAATAATGCTTCTGATATTTTCTTTAGATTTGATTTGCTACATACAATTTTATTTTTGGCTGACTATGTAGTCAAAAGTGTTTTTTTCCCTCCTTCAATTATAGCAGATAGTTTTGCTGGGTGTCATAGGTTTTTGGAACTTGGAAGGTGCTGATCTGGGCTCTTCTGGCTTTCAAAGAAAGAAATCAGTCATTATTCTGATGTGTCTTCCTTTATATATGACTTGCATTTTTTTCTCTTGACGTTTTAAATACAGGTTCTTTGTTATATACACTTAGTGTTTTAACTATGATATGCTGTGGGTATTTTCTGGTCCTGTCTATTTGATGTTCTGTGCAGTTTGTTGTAGTTGTTTGCTGTGTTGTTCCTTATTTTGAGATAGTTTTCTTCTATGACCTTGTTGAACATCTATCTGATCTATGCCATTGTCTTGGGATTCTTCTCCTTCATTTATGCCTATAATTCGAAGGTTTGATTTTTTTTCTCATGCTGTGGCACACTTTATTTGTTCTCCTTTACTTTGCTTTAATTTTTTTTTTGTTTTTATTTCTTGATTATGTGGTCCAGCTCCTCTACCTAATCTGTAAGTCCTGGCATTTTGTATTCTGTTTGAATCATTCTACTTGTGAAGCTTCCCTTTTCAGATGTCATCAGGGTTTCTTCTTGAATTCCCTCCTCGCGTCCTGGGTTGTCTTCGTCATTTCCATCAGCCTTGTTTGTGTTTTCTTTGGCATCACTGAGCCATTTATTCTCCTTAAGTGCTTCCTCCTTAATTTTATTGAGTTGTTTCTTTTTGCCATCCTGAAACGCCTCCAATTCTTTGGTGATGTTTACTCATTCTTTTCAATTCTGCACCTGAGTATCTCGTTGGCAAGTATTTCTATCGGTCTGGTACATTTTGGAGAGAAGTTACTGATTTGTTGTTTCATATTGTTGTTGTTGTTGAAATGATATCTGAGCAAGAAGCCTTTTTTGTTAGTTCTGAGTCTGTTGTAGAGCGAGCAGGTTGGAAAAGGAGAGATGCCTAGAGGTTGAAAATGGCTTGGGTAGAATGAAGTCAGGTAAACAGGTTACCATGGGCTAGTACAGAGGATGTGTTTTATGATCCAAGCCTGGAGTGTGAAAATGGGTGAAAATTGTTGTACATGGTGTGGGAGGGCCCTGTGGATTGGAGAATTGGTAGAGAAAATTCTGGCCTAAGTCCATTGCAGTGCAAGGAAGGGATACCAGACTAGATCTAGCTGATAAAGAAGGAGTTAATGGGATTGTCAGGGAGACCCTGGAGGAAGAAGAGAAAAGTCTGTTGATCAAGTGGGTGGTTGAAAGCAATGTAGAAGAAACCTGTGGGTAGCTTCAGAAAGAGTGGGCCTGGGTTAAGCCAAGGTCCTTCATTTTAAGAGTTCACTTAGCACTTTCTATGTGTTCCCACCTTCACATCCCAGTTCATGCTAAGTCCACTTCACACCTTTCTGAATATTTAAATCCAAACCCCTTTTCATGATCAAGCCCGGATTTATCTTCTCTAGGAATCCTGCCTAGAGCATGTCAGGTCACAGGTTATTCCATCCTTTCATTTTTTGTCACTTTTATGGACTTTTGAGGCACGTATCCATTTCCTAAAGATAGCTTTGTGCTATTCTAGGATGGTCCTGAGCCACCTGGATCAGAGAACAGCAGGCAAAGCTGGGTGTGACCGTATTAGGGTATTAGAATACCTCTAATTCCACACCTCCTAGCTCATTCTTCTGGCAGCTGAAGTCAATTTTTTGCTCCTTTCCTTTTTAGCACCAGGTGACCCTGCCATCCATTGCCAACAGGGGTATATTTGAGGGCTTCGACAATGATGGGAAGCCAGGTCTAAGCTGGGATGACATGAAGCAATATAGAGCATAGGTCCTTAGGTTACCTTCCTATTTCACTTACACACGTATCAGCTGGAGTGTCCCAGTAGCTCACGAATAGCTTGAACTTAACCCAGTGTTCCTCAAATGTGCTGGTCCCTCTTCTGTGGTCCCCACCCAGTCTATTCCATTTTCCAGTGTCAGGCTCAGGGCTGCTCCCATACAATACCCTCTCACTTCCTGATGTGGGGGGCGGGATTCTGTTTCCAATGGCTTTGAGTCAGTCTTCTAGCATGAGCTGCAGTTATTCACAAACTTGTCATCTTCCACTGCCTCTGATCCCTCAGAAGCTGTGTCTCCTTTCCCATTCTCTCCCTGTCACACTGCCCAGGGTCTGTGTCTGAGCAAAGAAAATATAATGTACGTGTGATGATTTCTGGAGATCGTCATTGTATTGCTCAATGTCATCATCACCTTTTCATATTTAATTTGGGGTGTGTCGTTCAGACATCCCAACAAGGTCCAAGCTTGTCTATCATGTCCTGGAGACAAAAGCCTACTCCCGAGAAGTGTGGTGGTTCCAGCATTCTTGGCAATTTCAGAACTAAAGCTATGATCTTCTACATCCTTTAAAGGGGCAAGTCTTCAACCCATATTGCTGTGTACATCTTGTGAAAACACTTAGAAGCCCTTGAGAGCCCAGTGATGAGGATGAGTGGCCGAGAGCAGATGTTTCAACCAGACCCAATAAGTAATCCAGAAAAAGAATGAAGGAAGGAAGAAAGAGTAAGACAGCTTTCTTTTTCAATTTTTCTCTACATAAGAGAGTTGGCCAAACCCTAACAGAAGCATGGGAGAAGAAAAAACATATTTTGAACATTTTCAATACATTTACCGAACTGGGCATTTTATTTGTGTCTTACTTTAATGTAAATGGAGAACACTCAGCCCAAGCAGATAGCACCATCTGAATTTTACAAGTGGGCTAATTAGACCTTAGAACATTTTCCAAGCTCTTACACACATTAATGGAAATTATATCATATTTAGACCTAAATCTAGGCCCATGTGACTCTATGCCCCTTCATTTTTCTCCCGTCATTAGTAGATATCTGGAGTCCCCCAGTGTGGATTTTTTGAAGAGTTGTATCCATTGAATACATTCATCTGGAAGGTGGGGTTTTAGAAACTACTCCATAATCACAGTACTCTGGTACCATATGGACCAGGGCTCTCTATCCTAAGAGCCCATGACGATCCTCTGTGCTTCAGGTAAGTTCAACATATCTTCATTGGGCATCTCAGATCAGAGTCTTCTGCTTTATGGGGTAAATCAACCCCAGCTTGACAATAGCCTTTTCAACTATTCCTCTTTTTTTGTCCCACTGTGCCTATTTCTCTTATTAGAGGTATCCAATATAATCTGCTCAGTCACCGCAGTCGTCCTAGTAGCTTATTGGACACCTATCTCCAGGGCCTTGCTACATGTTAAATCCCATGCCAAAGCAATGTGCTCGCCACAGTTTATACGTTCCTGCCCTCTGCCTGCACCATCAGGTCCTGTCCCAAACACATACTGGCTTCTGTCAATGCCTATTAGTGAGGTCCTTTGCTTCTTTATGGTCTAGTCCCTCCTTAGAGGCCCAGAGAATACTTGGCTGGTTATGGTGTGTTTGTCTCATGACTTAGAGGAGATGTAGCAATGGTCTTTGCCAGGCGGAGCTTCCTATATCATCTTTAAAGAAGATGGAAGAGTTATCCCATAACTGGGAAGACTGGCTTGCTCCTGATGCCAGGAGGAACAGGCAGAACCGGATCAAAGCTGGCAGGTTCTCAAATCCTCAAGACTTCAAACCCAGTGTCCTCTGCCCAATCCTCTTGAGCCAGGGTCTTTTTTTTTTTTTTTTTTTTTTTTTTTTTTTTTGCCTTCTACTCACAAATATCCCCCTGCTCCTGCGCCTTCTTCTTCTTCCTTCTTCTTCTTCTTCTTCTTCTTCTTCTTCTTCTTCTTCTTCTTCTTCTTCTTCTTCTTCTTCTTCTTCTTCTTCTTCTTCTTCTTCTTCTTCTTCTTCTTCTTCTTCTCCTCCTCCTCCTCCTCTTCTTCTTCTTCTTCTTCTTCTTCTTCTTCTTCTTCTTCTTCTTCTTCTTCTTCTTCTTCTTCTTCTTCTTCTTGCTTTTTCTTTTTGTACTGTTCTTGCTGCTCCTACTTCTTTTTCTTTTTCTTCTTCTTCTTCTTCTTCATTTCATATTTCTTCTTTTTTCCAATTTCTTTCTTCATTTTACCTCTTTTGTAACTTTTTTTTTTTTTTTTTTCTTATTGGATATTCTTATTTACATTTCAAATGTTATTCCCTTTCCCAGTTTTCTGGGCCAACATCCTCTAACCCCTCCCCTTCCCCTTCTATATGGGTGTTCCCCTCCCCATCCTCCCCCCATTACCGCCCTCCCCCCAACAATCACGTTTACTGGGGGTTCAGTCTTAGCAGGACCAAGGGGTTCCCCTTCCACTGGTGATCTTACTAGGCTATTCATTGCTACCTATGAGGTTGGAGTCCAGGGTTAGTCCATGTATAGTCTTTGGGTAGTGGCTTAGTCCCTGGAAGCTCTGGTTGGTTGGCATTGTTGTTCATATGGGGTCTTGAGCCCCTTCAAGTTGAGCCAGGGCCTTAACCTGAGTCATTCCACAGTGGAAAATCTATCCTTCTCTAAATTGTCATATCCTGTCTTTGACTCAATCTTCAGCTTTTTCTTCTATCTACTTGTAGGAAACCAGCTCTTGGTATACTGCCAAGGAGGCCCTCTGTTTTTCCCACTTTGTCTCAAAATTAGGGACAACTTATTTCTGCAGTCATCTTATTCAGTAGTCTTTAGTGTCTAGGGTTTTTTTTCCACCTTTATCTTTTCAATATCTGCTACACTGCACCTATGGGTTCCTTCTCTTTTACTATACCAAATCCTAGCTACCCAAGAGAACAAACCCTTGAGTCTCATGCCCATATCCTACATGCTATCAGTTTTCTCCCAAGCTCAGTGGTGAGCCTCATGGACAGCTAGCTTTCAGGTCACCCAGACCCTAGTGCAGAGCCATGCATGGAACAGGCTCAGCACAGTTACTTGCCTGTGGATAGGTCATAGGCAAGTGCTTTGAGAACAGCCTGCCTAAAGACAGAATGGGAAGAAGGACTGGGAAGATACAGAAGCTGAGCGAGATACAGCTGCCAGGACTCTGTGGTTCAGTTGTCTTTTCTGACAAATCAAGCCAAATAACCCAGGCCCTTCATACAGATCCATTTGTAGATTTCCTAGAAAACAAGCACAGTATCAATCAGGTGACTCTTGAAGCCATGGCCAACTGTGTTTGTAATTATGCTAAGAGTCTTAAGTAGATTGGTAGGCAAGCAACACCAACATCCAGCTTACTGAATGAATGAATGAATGAATGGCTGCTTGTCTTTCTAAGAACCTGGGATAGCCTTGAAGAAAGATCTCCACCTACTATGATCCTTTCAGACCTAGGAACTCTGGTTGCCTAGTACTTATACTCAGTACGTCAATATAACAAAGAACCTTTGAAACTACTACTTTTTTTCCCCCATTTAAATCCTTTTCTGGTGTGTTTTTTTAAATCAAGGTCTTTAATATTTAAACTTTTCTAAAGTCCCCCAGAAAAATTTACAACTCAGCCCAAATGCCCTTAGAATTGTGTCAGCCTCAGGAAGAGGCTTAAACCCCATGAATTTCCTGTTCTATAACAGCTTCTGAAGGTCCAGAGCTGGCACAAGGCACACAGTCATCAGAATCCCATCCCCTTACTAGTGCATCCCACTCTACCCTCCAGATCTAGCATGGAAATGTATCACACTCCTGTTGAGCACCAAGGGAAATCATGGGCCCCAGAGTCCATCCCTGACTAACAATTCATCCCTGAGGCCCGCATGTCCCATCAGACATTAAATTTACTCCCCACACGCCATTGGGGAGAACTTTGCCCTATACTATCTCTGACTATGAAGAACATTAGG
The DNA here is from genome assembly GCF_011064425.1 of Rattus rattus. Taxonomy (NCBI): domain Eukaryota; kingdom Metazoa; phylum Chordata; class Mammalia; order Rodentia; family Muridae; genus Rattus; species Rattus rattus. The sequence goes on from NC_046154.1 coordinate 58,217,236, forward strand.
AAATGTCCTCATTCTACATGGCAATTTATCCAGCAGAGAACAGACGTTTCATATCTCAGTACATAGGGCAAAGTGGATGTTCAGTAGGCAACTAACAGTCGCTGCCACAGTGCTAATAGAACTGTAAAACCAGCAATGGAAACATCAGTTCCGGTTACACCTAGATAGGTCTTCTCGCTGCAGGAATAGTTATTTCACCTCTCGACCATTAGGATTTTTTTTCCCCTGTGAGACCTCACAGGATGATTATGAATATCTGTAGAAAGCACCTGCCACATGAATCAAGTAGCTGCCACGTGCATAAATTGTAACCATGTTACACATCCTTCTCCTAGGACATTAAGCAACTTGGTTAAGACATAATGGACAGAATGTCTGTCCTGTTTAAAGAATTTCCAAACTGGCATAGATGGAAAGCAGAAAACGAAGTTGGGTGGGTAGGGAGGTGAAGGTAGAAAAGGTGAATTTGGAAGGAGTAATGGACATGAGTATATCACAATGTTGAATATGAAATTCTCAAAGCATTCCCAAAATATTATTTAAAGAATTAAAAAGCATATTAAAAAACACACGCAAATTCACTAATCCATGACAATTCAATAAATGTCAACTCACTCAAAAACAAAACCAAGAAACAGTATCATGTTGTTCACATAGCATAGTATGTCTGAGATCTTTGACTGGCATTCTACTATTTTTTTCATACAGCGCAGAGAAGAAGAAAAGCTACATGTTAGGATTATCTCATTGACTTTTCCTTGCCCTCAGCTGAGGACAAAAGGACATCAAACCAAAACAAGGCCTGGAGCATATTTTTTAAACGCAACCCATTTTTCTTTATTCAGTCCCATTCATGAGAGCAGACAGAGGCTGTTTCTGGACACATTCTCTGTTGCTCACATTCTCTGTTGCTTCCTCTTTAGCAGCCCACTTCAGGGCTCTTCTGCTCTGACCTCTCTAGCCCTGTCATTCCTCACACAGACCTTTTCTATGGAATTAGACCTGGCTGAGGAGCTAGGGACAACAGAGATGCTGCAAGTGACAGTGCTTGCTACTGAGGAACTGAAGTCAAGTCAGGGTAACCAATTGGTTACAAACAATGTTTAGCACAATCCCCAGTGAATGGAACTAGGGGAAGAGGTCGCAGGTTAGAGTAGGGAGGTCACAGAGAACTATCTGGAGGTGTGTGCATGAGGGTCAGGGATATGCTCTGCTTTTGACTGTCAGGGCAAAGAAACATCAAGGACAAAGGCTGTTGGGATGACAAAGCATGGAGTATATTGAAAGTTGCAACTGCTTGGTGGTCTTAGACTGTAAAGGAGAAGAGAGGGGAGGCTCCATTCTCAACAGGACTAACACTGGAAATTCCAGTGTTTCCCCACAGCCCAGGCTTTTGTTTTCATGTACGCATTCTAAAAACCAGTGAGGCTCCCCATCAGGACCAGCATTCATGCTCTGGTGGACAGTCGTGAGGACAGCAGTAAAGCTTGGAATGACTCCGCCCCGGATTGTTAGAGCTGCTTCCAGTTTCAGGATTCTGTGACTCAGGATGCCATCGCAGCCTGGTTTTCATAGGTGCGTTTTCTGAGAACATCTGGCCTTGCGTTTCCTTGTGTCTTCCTGACAGCCCCCAATTCTCTTTAAATAGCAAGCACAAGAGAGCTAAAAAGGAGTGACTCTGACGATAACAGGGTACCCAGCAGCCTCCTTTTGCATGCCTCCTCCAGTAAGCTTCCTGGGGAGTTGTGAATAAAACAGATTGGCCTGCTTTTTTAAGAGATGAGGGGAGAGGCCCAGAGAGATTGGGATCTGTGCATATGAACACATGTGATAGAGAGAGTGAAATCCTCTAAAGAATACCGTACCTCTCTACCCTGTTCAAGGTCTTCCCTTGTCTGGGGTAGCTCTATCCCTCCACCCTCTCCTACTCTCCTCAGTAATAAACTCCTGTTTTTTCTGGAACTTTCCCCATAGTATGCCTTTGAACTTGGGATAGTAGCCAAAGATTCCAAAACAGACATCTGGAACGTACTGAGGGCAGGGTCTCCCTGGAGAATAGGTCTTTGTTTGATGGCTTACTCTTACCAGCAAGTTCTCCCTCGGGTAATGTCCCGCTTCAGAAAAGATTAGGTGTAGAAGGGTCTTCTGTTCCTTAGTCACTATGGGATACATAAAGACATCGTGGCTCAAAGTTGCATGTGGAAATCCCTAGTGGGTCAATCGGGAAAGAACAGAATTTAGTACAATTCCATGAGAAAATCATGTTTGGATTTGCTATCTCACTTCTCCTAATGGGTTTCTGGCTCCAGGACAAGGTGCATTAGCCAAGAACAAGCCTAGACAGTACACCTGTATGTAGGTGTGTGCTGGTCTGGAGCCTGGTGTAAATTGCTAGGGATAGTAGAAAGCATTGTCAGTGTTCTGACCCAGGGATCCTTGTCAGAGAGCCAGGTTTCAGCCAGAAGCTCTGGCTGTAGGAGGAATGCACGGTTATGTGGACATGTCCCAGGACTTTGGGTCATCACAAGGAGAATAACAAATGATCATTGCCTAGCATCTTCCCTCGTAAAGAAGAAACAGAAAGTCAGAATGGAGAGGTGCTTTGCTCGAGTCACAAAGTCAGAAAGTGGCAGAGCCAAGACTGCCATGCTGTCATCAAAAACCAGGAAGGACTATTGGTCAGTAGTCAGGCCACCAAACACCTAAGCTTAAGACCCGCTTCTGTAGTTCGCAACCTGCATATCAAGCAAATCACTCAGCCCTTCGAGCATCATCAGCCCATTGGCCATAAAATGAGGTCACTGAGAGAACTAAGTCTATAACGAAGGTGAAGGTGTTTGATTCACAGCCACTGTTAATTTTCAGAAAGAGCCTCCTTTTCCACCTTGATGTCTTAGGAATATTGCTGTAGAGTAGGGCAGAGAAAGAGTTACCACTGGTAATTTTAGACATAAAGGTGAGAGGAAGTCAGGGTGTGAAGATGCCTGATGCCCTGGGAGAGACTACTCAGTGATGTCTCTGAGCATGGGTGTGAATAGAACCCACAGCTGGGGGAGCCAGCAGCTACAGCTGTGGGCAGACCTGGTGGGCTATACTTTGTCCCATGGAATAGCTGACATTTAACCCTTTTGGGCAAGGGAAAACACTGACTATTTTTAACCTAGAGGAATAGCTAGACTTGTGTTCTTGTGGGTCCTGTGCAGGTGAGTGTGGACATAGTAGTGATGTGGGGAGGGGATGCTGGAGAAACAAGTGCAGTTGTCCTAGATACCATCATGGAGATCTTGGGCCAGGGTAGGACAGTTAGTGTATGGGGGTGATGGGGGCAGAATGAGCAACAGGACTTGGAAATAAATTTCACTAGAAAAGCAAGGGAGAGCAGAAGGCCACAATGTTTCCGTTTCCTGACATAAAAACATGGTGTTACTTTCTTGTTGCTGTGACAGAACACCCCACAAAATAACTGAGAGGAGAAAAGTGTCATTTCTGCTCTAGGGGAAGAAACAAAGGAGTTTTCAGTTAAGAAATAAAAGCTATTTTTAAAAGATAGAAATAGGTTGGGGCTGGATGATTGCTCGGGTGTGTAAAAACACTCACTATGTAAGCATAGAGACTTGAGTTTGAATCCCTAGAACCTACCAAAAAATCTGGATACATAGCATGAGGGTCTGTAACCCTAGCTTTCCTGAGAGAGATGGGATTAGAGACAAGAGAATCCTGGAGTGTTAGGGCCAACTCGCATGAAATAAGCAGGCAAGAGGTCTCACTTCAAAATCACAGAAGGCAATGACCAATATCTTTTAAAGTTGTCTGTAGAAGTTATGTCAGATTCTTCATCCCAGCCCCATGCTGCCGTTAATAAGACTCAGTCTCAAAATATATTTACAAATACCTTGCCATATAGCTAGGCTCTTCTCTTATTAGATCTTAACTTAAATTATGCCATGTATTCTAATCTACATCCTGCCATGTGCCTGATTACCTGTGCTCATACACCACTCGTCCTTATCATATCTTCCCAGGTGAATCTAACCTCGCTGTATCCCAGAATTCTTTCTCACTCCCAGATGCCCCACCATCCATTCTACTCTTTCTTATAGGCCATAGGTCTTTAATTGACAGGTGATACATCCACACAGCACACAAGATATTTCCTCTACAACTGTCCAACAACTACAAGGCAACTATATCCACATTCACATGTTATATAGAAATGCACACATGTGTACACACACACACACACACACACACAGACACACACACACAGAGGGTGGGGGAGGAAACATTATATATGGAAAACACAATAACAGAATAAACAATTCCCTAGAAAAGGCCAGATAACAGAGATGACAAACTTGAAGCAAGATCAGGGTCTGAAGTATTTTAGTCTTAGGTAGTCATAAAATCTCTGTCCTAGCAATGCAGCTTTGTGATTGTAACATGAAAAAATACAAGTGAATAGGAATGGCTGTGTTTCAAGAAATCTTTATCTACCAAAGTAGACAAGCTAGAATACAGGGCATTTTCAATTCATTTTACATGGTTGACATTATCGAACTATCTAGAGTACACAAAGATTGTGTAAGAAAATGAAGTAAAATATATTTGCAAATCAAATACATACATACAGAAAGGTTAATAACTCATCATCAGCAGTTAGCACCATGAAGAATGCAAGTACAGCTCATTATTGAAACCACAGAATGGAATCTGCCTTATCAACCAGCTAAAGAAAAGAGACATGATCACAAAGAAAGGGCCACACCCATCCATAACGATTCAGCAAGCTGAACATAGGGACCTCCTATGTCTACAGGAAGATGGGTTAGATATCTCGGCAGGAGCAAAGCTCGAAGATGTAATGTTGAATGAGTGACGATATACACAGTGTAGATACACTGAATACCGTGGCCATAATGTTTATTGCATTGCAAATTACTTTATATTACTTACAGATACCACAAAAGTGTTCTCAAGGAAGAGCACAGAATGTTAAAGTGACACTCACCACAGCTTGAATGGTAAACCTTGAATTCTTTTTAAAAAGTGTGCCTACCTGAAATGTAAAACATAGTAAGATTTGAAGGCTGGAAGAGAAGGTATATAGTCGTGCATATTATCTTTGATACTTTCCTATATGGTCAGTATTTTATATTGAAAATATACTCTCTATCTAAAAGGTATAAACATTGTGATAAAAGCTTACTAGGATTTTATGGACACAAGGCCTGAGCAAAGAGGGAAGGAGGCCAGGTCTTGTGGAGCTTTCTGCAGGTGACTCCAGCAATTCCCCCAAACTTTTCTGTGACTTGGCAGTGTTTAGGTGTAACTTCTAGAAGTATAATTTACCTTACCCAGCCAGTGCTAAGGCCTGCCTGTAGGTTAGTGGGGTCCCATGTCCACTTTGCCACAGGGCTTAGGCCGCTCAGGGAGGCAAAATGTGATGTTTGACGGCCCTAACCCTATGCCACCACCAGGCAGGTGTAGGACTGTAGGGCAACTGTGGGACATCTCTCTGGGGGTGGGGAAGCACAGTCTGGTAGTCTGTGTATGGACAAACGGACACTCAGGAGGCTCGATGTGTTCTAAGAATGTCAATGAGAGAGGAGGTAGGACATAAACTTTACAGGCTAGTCACCAAATCCTGAACCAGGCAATCCTCTGCACTGCGCTCTGTAGTGGGGACAGCAGTGTATGTTCTGGCAGTCATGGGACAAAGAAATAGTGGTCTCTCTCTCTCTCTCTCTCTCTCTCTCTCTCTCTCTCTCTCTCTCTCTCATTGATCCCTTTACTACATCTTTATATAGTCTTAATACAATGTCTTTGACTTTGGCAGGGAAATAAACCTATGCCAGAAAAGGCATACCTCTGAACCATATCCACAGCCCAGTTTTACTTACAATTTTGGCAACTACTTCCCCACTCAGGTTGCATCTTTTGCTTGTTTATGGTGGCATTTTTTGTATAGAAGTTTTCCGTTTTCTCTGGAAAATGGTACCTAAGCCAGTAGTGAGAGGGGAGGAGAGAATAGGGAGGGGCTCATGAAATCTGCAGAAGAGGTGATTTACTGATGCTTCTTGTAGTGTTGCCACATGTAGGGCAGGGTGGCAAACCCTTCCACGACACTTAGCTCTGCTTCTAGGCATGGCAAGATCTCTACAGTGGTTTCTGAAGATGGACTCATGATCTGTGTGGAGTTTCCCACAGCCCCTGCTTGCGGCATTGGATGGCTTGACATCTGTAGGCTAAACACTAGCCAAAAGTCAGCATTCCCTGTAGCCCAACTCATTTAATTCAATCCATTTTTTTTCCTGTATTGTATGTTTCCAAAGGGCATGTTTAAAATCTCATTTTATGTAAATAAAGACACTGACATTAGATACTATGTTATTGCTTTCCAGCTTTCTTGTTTTGCTGTCAGTACCGAGTTAACAATTTGTTCTGCTCAGTTAAGTTTAAAACAAACAAACAAACAAACAAATAAAACCAAAACAAATCTGATAACAACGGTGCCAAAGAGCCTAAACATATCTCAAAATATGTTTCCAGTTGAGTTACAAATATATATTAGCCCTATAACCATGAAACAAATCAATGGACCCCATGAACCTTGGTTTCTTAACCAAAATGGGTTAATTATATTCACCTTAGGGAGGAGGCTAAGAATGAAAGAAGTGATATAATAGGAAGTTAGTTCACATCAATTTTTTTTCTCCCTTCCTGGCAGAAAGGAACTGGAATTTTTATGCTTGCCTTGACAGTCTTCCTGGTTAGACCTTATAATAGTAGGCATCACAAAAGTGCCTGTTAGAAACCTCAAAGGGGGTCTGTACCTGGAGCTGACCCCGTACCCAGATCCTGCCAGGAGAGAGCTGGTCTCCCAGGAGTGCTGACACACCTGAAAGCACAGGTAAGACCATCACTTCTGCTCAAAGGGACACGCCTGGAGCCATCAGGACAAAGGAACCAAGAAGCAGTCTGGGACAGGATCCTTCCAGTTTCCGTCTGTGCCCAGAGATGACCCTGTGCCACATCTCTCCATAGCCAACTTTTGCCCGGAGAGAGCTGGTCTCCCAGGAGTGCTGACACAGCTGAAAGCACAGGTAAGACCACCACTTCTGCTCAAAGGGACATGCCTGGAGCCATCATGACAAAGGAACCGAGAAGCAGTCTGGGACAGGATCCTTCCAGTTTCTGTCTGTGCCCAGAGATGACCCTGTGCCACATCTCTCCATAGCCAATTTTTGCCCAGAGAGAGTTGGTCTCCCAGGAGTGCTGACACACAGACTTACAGGAAGGTCAAACTACTGTCAGAGACAGCAAGACCAGCTAACACTGGATATAGCCAAATGGTGCGAGGCAAGTGCAAGAACCTAAACAACAGAAACCAAGGCCACCTGGTATCATCAGAACCCAGTTCTCCCACCACAGCAAGTCCTGGATAATCCAACACACCAGAAAAGCAAGATTCTGATTTAAAAATCACATCTCATGATGATGTCAGAGGACTTTAAGAAGAACATAAATAAAGAAATACAGGACAACACTGGTAAACAAGTAGAAGCCCTTAAAGAGGAAACACAAAAACCCCTTAAAGAATTACAGGAAAACACAACCAAACAGGCGAAGGAATTGAACAAAACCATCCAGGATTTTAAAATGGAAATAGAGATGCCCACGAACATACAAGAAGCCTACAGAACTCCAAATAGATTGGACCAGAAAAGAAATCCCTTCCATCACATAATAGTCAAAACACCAAATGTACTAAACAAAGAAAGAATATGAAAAGCAGTAAAGGAGAAAAGGTAAAGTAACACATAAAGGCAGACCTATCAGAATTGCACCAGACTTCTCAACAGAGACTATGAAGATCATAGGCAGATGTCATACAGAACCTAAGAGAACACCAATGCCAGCAAAACTCTCAATTACCATAGATGGACAAACCAAGATTTGCAGGACAAAACCAAATTTACAAAACATCTTTCCACAAATCCAGCCCAACAAAGGATAATAGACAGAAAACTCCAACACAAGGAGGAAAACTATACCCTAGAAAAAGCAAGAATGTAATCTTCTTTCGAGAAACCCAAAAGAAGATAGCTATACAAACATAGCTACACCTCTAACAACAAAAATAACAGGAGGAAGCAATCACTTTTCCTTAATATTTCTTAACATCAATGGACTCATTTCCCCATAAAAAGTCATAGACTAACAAACTGGATATATAAACAGGATCCAGCATTTTGCTGCATACAGGAAATACTCCTCAAAGACAGATAGTATTTCGAAGTAAAAGGCTAGAAAAAAATTTCCAAGCAAATGGTCCCAAGAAACAAGCTAAAGTGGCTATTGAAATATCGAATAAAATAGTTTTTCAAGCAAAAGTTATCAAAAAATAAGGAAGGACTCTTCATACTGACCAAAGGAAAAATCTACCAAGATGAACTCTCAATTCGGAACAATTGGAATATGCTCCAAAGGCAAAGCCACCCACATTCATAAAAGAAACTTTACTGAAGGTCACAGCACACATTGCACCTCACACAATAAGAGTGGGAGAAATCAGCACCCCAATCTCATCAATGGACGGATTATAGAACAAGAAACTAAACAGAGATACAGTGCAACCAACAGAAGTTATGGATCAAATTGATTTAACAGATATGTATAGAACACTTCATCCTAAAACAAAAGAATAAAACTTGTTTTTAGCACTTCATGATACTTTCTACAAAATTGACCTTATAATCAGTCACAAAACAAGCTTCAACAGATACAAGATGATCAAAATAATCCCAAGCATCCTATCAGATCACCATGGACTAAAGTTGGTCTTCAATAACAACAACAACAGAAAGCCCACATACACATGGAAGCTGAACAACCTCTACTCAATGATAACTTGGTTGAGGAAGAAATAAAGAAATTAAGGACTTTTTAGAATTTGATAAAAATGAAGGCACAACATACCCAAACTTATGGGACACAATGAAAGCAGTGGTAGGAGGAAAACTCATAGCTCTGAGTGCCTCCAAAAAGAAACTGGAGAGAGCATTCAATATCAGCTTGACAGCACACTGAAAGCTCTAGAAGAGAAAGAAGCAAATACACCCAAGAGGAGTAGATGGCAGGACACAATGAAACTCAGGGTTGAAATTTACCAAGTAGAAACAAAAAGAACAATACAAAGAATCAACAAAACCAGGAGTTGGTTCTTTGAGAAAATCAACAAGATACTTAAACACTTATCTAGACTAACCAGAGGGTACAGAGACAGTATGCAAATTAACAAAATCAGAAATGCAAAGGGAGACCTAAAGCCTATGCTCAACAAAACTGGAAAATGGATGCTCAGCAAAATCTCGATGAAATGAACAATTTTCTAGACTGATACCAGGTATCAAAGTTAAATCAGGATCAGATAAACCATCTAAACTGTCCCATAACTCCTAAAGAAATAGAAGCAGTGATTAAAAGTCTCCCAACCAAAATTAGGCCAGGACCAGATGGGTTTAGGGCAGAATTCTATCAGACCTTCAAAGAAGACCTAATAGCAATACTTTTCAAACTATTCCAGAAAATAGGAACAGAAGGAACATTACCCAATTTGTTCTATGAAGCCACACAAAACAATTCTCCTAAAATGGATCCAAGAACACATCAAAATGATTATCCTTTATTATCAAGTAGGCTTCATCCCAGGGATGCAGGGATGGTTCAATATAGGGAAATCTATCAATGTAATCTACTATATAAACAAACTCAAAGAAAAAACCCAATAATATTACATTAGATGTTGAGAAAGCATTTGACAAAATTCAACACTCCTTCCCGGTTAAAGTCTTGGAAAAATCAGGAATTCAAGCCCATACCTAAACATGATAGTATACTTAAGTGACCCCCAAAATTCCACCAGAGAACTCTTAAACCTGATAAATTCAGCAAAGTGGCTGGATATAAAATTAACTCAAACAAATCAGTAGCCTTCCTCTACTCAGAGGATAAACAGGCTGAGAAAGAAATTAATGAAACGACACTGTCTTAGTTAACGTCTTATTGCTGTAAACAGACACCATGACCGATGTAAGTTTTATAAAGGACAGCATTTAATTGGGGCTGGCCTACAGGTTCAGAGGTTCAGAGTGAATGTTTGGTCCATTATCATCAAGGCAGGAGCAGAGCAGCATTGCCTCATCCAGGCAGGCATGGTGCAGGAGGAGCTGAGTTCTACATCTTCTCCCAAAGGAAGCCAGGAACAGACTGAGCATCCTCAGGCAGCTAGGAGGAGGGTCTCCAAGCCCACCCCCATAGTGACACACTTCCTCCAACCAGGCCACACCTTCTAACAGTGCCACTCCCTGGGCCAAGCATATGCAAACCATCATAGGCATCCTTCACAATAGTCATAGGTAATGTAAAATACCTTGTTGTGACTCTAACCAAGCAAGTTAAAGATCTGGAGGACAAGAGCTTCAAGTCTCTGAAGAAAGAAATCGAAGAAGATCTCAAAAGAAGGAAAAATCTCCCATGCTCATGGATTGGCAGGATTAATAGTGCAAAAATGAACATCTTGCCGAAAGCAATCTACAGATTCATTGCAATTCCCATCAAAATTCCCACTCAATTCTTCATAGAGTTAGAAAGAGGAATTTGCAAATTGACTTGGAATAACCAAAAATTGAGGATAGTTAAAACTATTTTCAACAATAAAAGAACTACTGGGGGAATTACCATCCCTGACCTCAAGCTGTCTTACAGAGCAATAGTGATAAAAAAAAAAAAAAACAAAAACTGCATGAAATTGGTACAGAGACAGGTAGATAGATCAATGGAATAGAATTGAAGACCCAGAAATGAGCCCATACCCTTATGGTCACTTGATCTTTGACAAAGGAGCTAAAACTATCCAATGAAAAAAAAAGACAGCATTTTCAACAATTGGTGCTATTTCAGTCATCATGTAAAATAATGCAAATTGATACATTCTTATCTCCTTGTACAAAGCTCAAGTCCAAGTGGATTTAGGACCTCCATATAAAACCAGATACACTGAAAATAAAAAAAGAGAAAGTGGATAAGAGCCTTGAACACATGGGCATAGGGGAAAATTTCGTAAACAGAACATCAATGGCTTATGCTCTAAAATCAAGAATCGACCTTATAAAAGTGCGAGGCTTCTGTAAGGCAAAGGACACTGTCAATAGGACAAAACATCAACCAACAGATTGGGGAAAGATCTTTACAAATTGTACATGTGATAGAGGGCTAATATCTAATATATACAAGGAACTCAAGAAGTTAGTCTCCAGAGAATTAAATAACCCTATTAAAATTGGGGTACAGAGCTAAACAAAGAATTCTCAACTGAGTAATGTCTAATGGCCAGGAAGCACATAAAGAAATGTTTAATATCCTTAGTCATCAGGGAAATTCAAATCAAAACAACCCTGAGATTCCACCTGACACCAGTTAGAATGGCTAAGATCAAAAACTCAGGTGGCAACAGATGCTGGTGAGGATGTGGAGAAAGAGGAATACTCCTACATTGTTGGTGAGATTGCAAGCTGGTACAACCATTCTGGAAATCAGTCTGGAGGTTCCTCAGAAAATTGGACATAGTACTATCTGAGGAACCATGATACCACTCTTGGGCATATACCCAAAAGATGCTTCAATATATATCAAGGACACATGCTCCACTATGTTCATAGCAGCCTTATTTATAATAGCCAGATGTCCTTCAACAGAGGAATGGATACAGAAAATGTGGTACATTTGCATAATGGAGTACTACTTACCTATTAAAAACAATGACTACATGAAATTCATAAGCAAATGGAACTAGAAAATATCCTGAGTGAGGTAACCCAGTCACAAAAAACACACATAGTATGCACTCACTGATAAGTGTATATTAGCCCAAAATCTCGAAGTACTTAAGATACAATTCAGAGACCATATGAAGCTCAAGAAGAAGGAAGATCAAAATGTGAATGCTTCAATCCTTCTTAGAAGGGGGAACAGGAGAGAGAGTGTGGGAGAGACTTGGGAGGAAGAGAGGAGGAGAAGGAGGAAAACGGGGGTGGGGGCAAGACCAGGTATGTGAAGAGACCGAGATGATATACATAAGGTGAGGAATTCGAACAGAGGTGTGTAGCAATAGAGGATGGGGAACTGAGGGTAGCCACAAGTAAGTCCCAGATGCCAGGAAAGCAAGAGGCTCCCAGAGCCTCCCAGGACCCAACAGGGATGAGATTAGTTGAAATACCCAACAAAGGAGAGGGAGAAACTGTAGAGACCATATCCAGAGGTCAGACAAGGTACCATGTTGGGGGCGGGGCTACTCACTCATCTCCAAATTTTCAACCCAGAATGGCTCTTGTGTAAAGGAAATATGGGGACAAAGTGTAGAGCAGAGATGGAAGGAAAGGCCATCCAGAGACTGCCCCACCTGGGGATCTGTCCCATATACAGACACCAAACCCAGGCACTATTGCTGATGCCTGTTATAGCTGTCTCCTGAGAAGCTCTGCCACAGCCTGACAAATACAAAGGCGGATGCTCACAGCCAACCATTGAACTAAGCATGGAGACCCCAATGGAGGAGTTAAAGACTGAAGGAGCTAAAGGGGCTTGAAAACCCATAGAAAGAACAACAATATCAACCAACCAGACCTCCCAGAGCTCCCACAGACTAAACCACCAGCCAAAAAGTACACATGAAGGGACCCATGGCTCCAGCTGCATATGTAGCAAAGGATGTCATTGTCTGGCATCAATGGAGGGAGATGCCTTTGGTCCTGTGAAGGCTCAATTCCCTAGTGTAGGGGAATATCAGAATGATGAGGTGGGAGCAACCTCATATGAGCAGGGGGAGGGGGAGAGGATAGGGCATTTCTGGAGGGGAAACTAGGAAAGGGGATAGCATTTGAAATGTAAATGCATAAAATATCCAATTAAAAAAAGGAAAGTCGAATGGAGTTGCGGCACGGGGATACAAGTGGAAGGGGAAGATGAGGTGTGGTGGGAGAATCAACTAAATGAGAATGTGTTTAGAAATTACAAAATGATATCTAATATATTGTATGCTAACTTAAAAAGTTTTCCATAAAGATATTTTATTGTAGGCTTAAGCACAGAGTCAAGAGAACAAGAGGTTCTCAGAGAAAACATAAAACATACCAGTGAACATGGGAGCAGGCTTTCCAAAGAAGAGTAGCAGAAAATAAGAAACACAAAAGAGCTAGTATGGGCTGTCAAGAGACTCACTAATTAAAATGTTTTAAGTAAATGGAGTTGCAGAGAAAAAGAGGAAAAGCAGAACATTCAGGTAGAGTCTATATATTCCAGAGAGTATGAGCAGGGAGAGCTCGGAGGGATGCCTGGGACAGGAGCTCAGGGAGGGTGGCTCTTTAGGCTCTGGGGATTTTATGCCTGAAGTAACAATCACAATCACCACTGCAGGACCTTTTTGGAGATTTTGCAGATGTTCTGGATACACTAGTTCTAGCCCATATGGGACTCACAAGGGCTTCTCTTGCTGGTCTGATGGCTCTGTATTTGTGCCCTCTGCCTACCCAGATCCATTCTGTCTTCTGTACATATGAGATTGACCATTGTGTGTGCACCTGGGTTACTCATTGGCCTCTATCTCCTGCCTGTTTGATAAAATGGCAAGAGATCACCACAGGAGATGGGAGAGTGGGAGAATGGGAATTTCCCCTACTGCCCAGGCTTTGTGCCAGGGGCTGTGTCGGCCCCTGTGTTTCTCTCCCAGCACATCTTCTGGTCCTGCATCTGGCTAGCCTGCTTTTGTTCCTTTAGGTCTAGAGTGAGACAGAGCTCTGCTGTGCAGGTCTCAACACACTTGTTGGCTTTTTCAGACTCATCCTGTCCCTGTAAGTTTGGTAAATGCACTTCTGTATCACATCGGACCAACCTTTTTCTAGTTGATAAATATGCTGAGAACTTGTCTGGTACTGATGGCCATTACCGAATAACTGCCGTGTGCTTGGAGCTTCCGGTTTATTATGCCTGTGGACCATTTTCAACTTGAGGAAACTGAGGCGGGCACATAGATGCTAATTCAACACCATGCAAGTCTCTTACAGAAATCACATGGCTAGTGAGGAACAAAGTCAGAATTCAAACCCTTGAATTCGAAGGTCAGAATTCAAAGCCTTGAAGCTCCCAAACTGATCCATCCTATGCTCTGGGTCATGAGGAAGTCATTTGTTAGGCTTTGAAAAATCTATAAGAACATCCACAGTGAAATCTCTAGGGCAAATGGAGACAGGGTGTTCTGTGGAAAGTTCTTGTGTTGCTAAAGAATACCGCGTCTTTGAGTTCTGGAATTTCACCACCTCACATTGTCAGAAATTACAATGGTGGGTGATTGCCCAGGATGCCCGATTTACCATGTGCCCCTGCGGAGATAACTCAGCCCTTAGACAGTTCAAAAGAAGAGAAGATTCTTCCTCAAAGACCTATGGCAGAAAGCATGAGGATTTATTTACGAAGAATATTTTATAATTTTTAAAAATTCTTTTGTATGCTTATATATCCAAGGTCAGGCAAATGCACACTTTAGGGATCAGTAGTCAAGGGAAACTTCTGCATTGTTTTATCTTTTGGCAGGGTTGTGGTTGAGACTGACTCTCACAAAGACAGTACAAGAGAGTGGAATGGCAAAATCAAAGATTTTTCACATGATATGCTTGCTTTATGCCATCATTTAGTTAAGGGAGTGGAGTGGATTCTATGGCTGGCTGAAGAAGTAGTGCTTCTTGGAGCCAGATCTCCCTGAGCTGTCCTTATCTGCTTCGCGTCTTCCTTTCCTAACATCAAAACTCCTATTTAGGTCCCATCACAGTGGTAGCAATTGAGCTTCAGCAGCTCTTTCTGTTTGATGAAGGTCTTTCACGGCCTGGAGAGATGACTCAGTGGGTAAAGGTTTGCTCTGGGTACTGGCTGGTTGTCCTGGTTTGTTTTTGTAAACCTGACATAATCTAGAGTCATCTGGAATGAGGAATACTTAGTTGAGGGATTGTCTCCATCAGATTGGCCTGTAGACAAGTCTATGGGGACTCCTGGGTAGCTGGTCCTGGGGCCTTTCTGAAAGCAGGCTGAGAAAGACATGGAGAACAGTCAGAGAGTAGCATTCTTTTACTACCTCTACTTCAGTTGCTGTCTCCAGGGTCTTGCTTTTGAGTTTCTGCCCTGACTGCCCTTAATGATGGACCATGATTGGGATACTTAAGCCAAATAAACCTTTCTTCCTCAGGTTGGTTTAATCAATCTGGTGGTTGAATATGTTTGGCCCAGAGAGTGGCACTATTGGGAGATATGGCCTTGTTTGAGTAGATGTGGCCTTGTTGGAGGAACCGTATCACCGTGGGTGTGAGATTTAAGACCCTTGTCCTAGCTGCCTGGAAGTCAGTCTTCTCCTGTTTGACTTTGAAATGAGAGGTAGAACTCTCAGCTTTTCCTGCATCATACCTGCCTGGGCACTGCCGTGAAGGTGACCTGCCTTGATGACAGTGGACTGAATCTCTGAACCTGTAAGATACCCCAATTAAATGTTGTTCTTACAAGAGTTGCCTTGGTCATATCGTGTCTTCAGAGCTAACTAAGACAGTCAGTGTTTGATCACATTGGAAAATGTAACTAAGACACTGCACTATCATGAGGACTAGAGTTTGAATCCCCAGTACCCAAGGGAGTCAAACAGCTATGTCACCTACCTGCAATCCGAGTTCTTGGGCTAGCTTGCTTAGCTGGAATTGCCAGCCTCTCAATTAAGCTAGAGACATTATCTCAATTAATAAAGTGAAAAACAATCAAGGGAGACATCTGATGTCAACTCTGGGCCTCTGGACATAACTCACACATGCAATGTAATGCTCCCCTTATGTGTGCACCATACATACGCGTGCCGATTAATCTTGTCAAATTGACTATATCTAGAATCGACGAAAACCCAGGCAGTTGGCGCAACTACGAGGGATTTTTCTTGATTAAGTCATCTGAAGTGGAAGACTCACCCTAAATTTGGATCTTCAGAGATTGGAAGGCCCACCCCAAATTCAGGTCATGTGAGTATAAAAGCAACTTTTATTCACCTGATATAATTTTCATCTCCAAGGCTTACTGCCTCGGTCTGACAACCTAGGCCTAGTCTTAGAAGCTTCTAGCCTCTGTATAATCTAGGCCTAGAATACTTTCAGCCTCTAAGACTTGCTGCTGAACAAATTCACCCTTTCTAGTTCTTTCTGATTGATTTCATGCTCAGCTGTTCTGACTCAAGCTCCTCGCCAAGCTGACTGATTCAAACTGGATTCTCTCAGCCTCAAACTCTTTGCCTCATACTAACTTGAGCAATGTGTTCTCTCCCGGCTCTCTCTCATCCTCTGGCTCGTTCTGTCTTCACCTGTGTCTAGCTTGTTCTCTCTTCAGTTTGTCTCTGTAAAACTGTCCTGGTAAAATTGCTTTCCTCGTTTCTTTTCTCTATGCTGCTCTTTCTTTAGTAGCTTCCCTTTCCTCTCTCTTCTTGTGAGAATTGGTCATATCCTATCTCTGATTCATTCTGTCAAATCTTTCTCTGATTCATCACTTTGTCTGCCATGCAATTAGACATCGCTTTCAAACAGGGGTGCTTTCTTCTACAACTAACTTTACCTTCGTTGTTTGGGATTAAAGGTGTATACTATCTGCCTCTATATTCCCACTGTATGGATTAAAGGTGTAGGCAAAGGCTGAACAATTAGAAACAGTTTTTTTTCTCTTCAGTAAATAACACAATCTTGTGTTTCACAGTGTTATCTCTTGCAGCAGTGAGGTTTGAAGACCCACTCTAAATATGAGCCACACCTTCTGGTGACAGCACCAGGATATTGAAGAAGGAAGCTTTTGCTTCTGGCTCCTTCCCGTCACTCTTGGTGGCAAGTTTTTCTTGCTTCTGAGGTATTCCTTTGCTGGTATTAGAACCTTCTTCAAGACTCCAACATAGTCTCAAGACCAACTGAGACATGAGCAGAACAATTACAAGATTCTTTGCCTTTCTGATGGAAGATAGCCAATGCTGGACTTGCTGGACCACAGCCTATAAACTACTCTAATAAATACCATAAATATAAATATAAATGTAAATGTAAATATATAAATATGCTATAGATAGATAGATAGATAGATAGATAGATAGATACAGATTAGTTCTATCAGTTCTTTGCCTCTAGAGAACCCTAATACAACATGTGAACATACATACAAACACATGTAGACATAACCATACAGCACCATCATAATATATTCACATGCATGCACTCATGTAGACATACCATATTGGGCATAGTTGCTTACACCTTTAATCCTAACACTCAGGAGGTAGGTGGGTAGATCTCTGTGAGTTTAAGGATATTCTAGTTTCTGTAGTGAGTTCCAGGATAGCCAGAGCTACATAATGAGATTGTCTACAAAAACAAAAACAAACAAACAAAAAGAAACAACAAAAAAACCCAACAAACAAACAAAAACAAAAAATACAGAAAATCTCTGGAGACATTACTATTATTTCAACACATAGCATTTTTTCCAAGGACAATGAAAAATAAGGAATGTTAAAAATGGTTTGACCAGTATAGTAGTGCATAACTGGCAATGGTTGTCCTTAATCTAAACCAGAGTCACATGGTGATACTGAACATGTAACCTATGATGGCCAATAGGAGTGGCTGTTTGAAAACATAATATAATGTATGATATCTACTTCACATGACTGCAGAGCCTAGAGATTAATATCGGCAAGTCAATGGGAGAACTTTAATCCTTACTAGGGCCAGGTGACATGTCAAGTGCCAGGAACGTAACTTACCCTGTTACCACACAGACGGCTATTTTTGATATTTAGTTTCAAATACTGTTTAAAAGCCTTGAGTAAGCACCTCCAAAAACATATTGTCAGATCTGATACACTCAGAGCTCCCCAGCTAATTTTGGTGCTCACATCATGTGGTTTGTGATAGTCTTCACATTATAACATGGGCATCTCTTTTCTGTGTTCATAGGATACTATATTCATATAGTGATATATATATTCACATATATATATTCACATATTCATATATCCTGTTACTTTACGTAGCCCAAGACCAGGGTTGTAGGTCAAGGGTGTCATGTGGAAGCTGAAACAACTCCAGTTTGGTGATCAGAGGTTAGACAAGACCTTGTTGGTTGAGCCTCAGTATCCTCATTTCTAAATATGACATGCACCACCCTGGGCTGAAGTGAGGAGTACACAAAAGACAATCATATAAAGTATAACTTACAGAAGCTGCTCATACATAGTAGCTGCCTTTAGCTTTTCATCAATCTTACCTTATGCTCAAAACTGGATAGGACCACATCCCTTTCTCTTCTGAATTTCAGCAGTCCTTTATAGCTTCCTGCTAAATGGGCGATCCTTGGCATCACCAGGTAACTTCATATAAATATATATATATATATATATATATATATATATATATATATGGAGCATTGCAAAGTTCTGTTGGTAGATCCCTGTACTCCCAGTCTTCTCCTGAGTCTAATCCCTGGTACCTTGAAATAGGCACTAGAGAAAGGGATTACCAAGGATCAAGCACTCTAATGAGACCACTAATTCAGAAGGTTGGATAACAAGGAAGAAACAGGTAGAGGTAGAGCTGTTCAGTCACCAAGGAAATGAGTGAAGAGAGCAGCTAGTCAAACAGAACCTTATTTCTATTCTTCGTAAAGTAATCTGACATGTCATCTTCAGGAGGAAAGAAAGTTTGGCTGACTAAAAAGTGTCTCCTAAATTTATTGGACCCCGAACTCTGAAACCTATAGCTATGACATAAATAACAGGGAGAAAGGTGTGATACAATGTTGGCTCCAAAGTTGGGAACATTATCTTAGATTACCCGGATGTGCTCAAACACAATCCCATTGTTCTCATCAGACAGAAGAGAAACCAACATGTGGCTGGCAGCCTGTGTTAGAGGAAGCAGGAAGCACATCCAGAGAGAAGACAATGGTACAACAGTAAAGATGAAGGAAAAAACATCATCGGAAGGAGCTGGGAAGCGGGTCTCCTGTGATCTCTGCAGCTGCATGGCCTCCAGTTCAGTCACTCACGCTGGTCTGGGATAGTTGAACTCTAGAAGAGAATAACACAAATGTGTGGTATTGGAAACATCTGGGTTTGTAGTAGTTTGTCATGGCATAAATGGGAAACTAAAATACACAGTGTGGGAAAGACAGAAGCAGACAACATAACTAAGGATGAGGTACACTAGTCTTACAGACACCTGAAATCATCAAGTGTTGGTCCCCGTACTTCTACAGCTCTCCCTGGGCAAACACTTCCCCTCTTTGAGTTAGAATTTCTTCATCTGGAAACAAGGCTAATAAATGTTTGATGTATAGATGCTTGATAAAAGGCAGTAGTCATTTCATGACTATTGAAAAGGAATGATAAATTATGGTGGCCAGGCAGTGAGGGCAGGATCTAGCCAGGCTTTCGCCAACCCCCAGTATTGACTGATGATGTGGCAGATCGATGCTGTTCAAGAGATCCTCACTACTCACACCATAGGGCACTACAAGAGTCAAAAGATAGAGACATGAGGCTGGGGACATGGCTCAAACAGTAAAATGGCTGTGCAAACATGAGGACATCTTCTCCAGGAAACCCACACGAAAAAAGGTAAAAACAGTATCTGTCTGTAACTTCATCATTGAGGATGGGGAGGGGCATGTGGAAACAAGCATACTTCTAGACTTCACACCCAAATCTAGGAGCTCTAGGTTCCATGAGACACACCATCTTCAAAAATTAGTTCAAGAATACTCAAGGAAGGTTCTGGAATCTACACTGACACAAACACATGCACATACTCACATGAACAATGTATAGACCACACATACAAACATATAGATGATTTAATTTTGTTTTATTCTCAAGAAACCTGGAAGTCTTGTTCTCCTTTTAAAGAAGGAGTGAAGCATCCGCATTTTTGTCATCCTTCTTGAGTTTCGTGTGTTCTGTGCATCTTGGGTAATTCGAGCATTTGGGCTAATATCCCTTATCAATGAGTGCATACCATGTGTGTTTTTATGTGATTGGGTTACCTCACTCAGAATGATATTTTCCAGTTCCAACCATTTGCCTATGAATTCCATGAAGTCATTGTTTTTGATAGCTGAGTAGTATTCCATTGTGTAGATGTACCACATTTTCTGTATCCATTCCTCTGTTGAAGGGCATCTGGGTTCTTTCCAGCTTCTGGCTATTATAAATAAGGCTTCTATGAACATAGTGGAGCATGTGTCTTTGTTGTATGTTGGAGCATCTTTTGGATATATGCCCAAGAGAGGTATAGCTGGGTCCTTAGGGAGTGCAATGTCCAATTTTCTGAGGAACCTCCAGACTGATTTCCAGAATGGCTGTACCAGTCTGCAATCCCACCAATAATGGAGAAGTGTTCCTCTTTCTCCACATCCTTGCCAGCATTTGCTGTCACCTGAGTTTTTGATCTTAGCCATTCTCACTGGTGTGAGGTGAAATCTCAGGGTTGTTTTGATTTGCATTTCCCTTATGACTAAAGATGTTGAACATTTCTTTAGGTGCTTCTCAGCCATTCAATATTCCTCGGCTGTGAATTCTTAGCTCTGAACCCCATTTTTAAATAGGAGGGGATAGGGAGGCAAAGTTTAGAACAGAGACTGGAGGAACACCCATTGAGAGCCTGCCCCACAAGTGGCCCATACATATACAGCCACCAAACTAGATAAAATGGATGAAGCAAAGAAGTGCAGGCTGACAGGAACTGGATGTATATCTCTCCTGACAGACACTGCGGGAATATGGCAAATACATAGGCGAATGCCAGCAACAAACCACTGAACTGAGTACAGGAGCCCCACTGAAGGAATCAGAGAAAGAACTGAAAGAGTTGAAGGGGCGTGAGACCCAATATGAACAACAGTGCCAACCAACCAGAGCTTCCAGGGACTAAGCCACTACTCATGGACTGACCCTGGGCTCCAAATTCATAGGTAGCAATGAATAGTCTACTAGGGGCACCAGTGGACTGGTGCCAAGGCTGGACCCCCAGTGATCGGGATTGTTGGGGGGAGGGCGATAATGGGGGAAGGATGGGGAGGGGGAACATCCACATAGAAGGGGAGGAGGGGCTAGGGGGATGTTGGCCTGGAAACCGGGAAAGGGAATAACATTTGAAATGTAAATAAGAAATACCCAATTTAATAAAGATGGAGGAAAAAAAGAGAAAGAAACCTGGAAGCCTGTTCCAACGGTATCTGGTTTAGTACAAATCTAGTCATTTTAGGTTTAAGACAGCAAATGTGCTCTCTGTCATCTGCAGAGACCACAGACCCACCACATAAAAACTGGCCTTTAATAGCAAGATTGCTCTGCTCTTTGGGGGTGAGGTGACCTTTCCACACATTTTCCCCTCCCTAATTCAGTTCTCTGACCTATGAAATGGACTCACCACCTTCCTTGAGGGTGCTTTCTGGCAACATTGAATTAGCATATGTAAAGGGCTTGGCACAGGGAATTGGTGGTCCGATAACTGGTGACTAGCAGTGAATAATTTGCTATTGCGGTTACTCACCTCTTAATTCACTTGAGTGACATTTCACCTCCCATGTTTTCGAACCCTTTAAGTTCCGTAGACAGGAGCTTTGGCTACGGAAACAACAGAATTTAGTGGCTAATAGAAAGTGGAGTTTACCTTAGTGCTACCGCCCCCACTCACTGACTCTGGTATTGGGTTTGTGCTGCAAGCCGTGAACCACAGCTTCCTGTCTTACTAGGATTCAATGGTGTTTAACCACACTGAGCTGGTATGCAGATTATGAAAAGTGCAGATATCTTTATATGGCTCAAAGTGGAGTAGGGGGTCAGTACCCAGTGAAGTAAAGTCACATGTTCACACTCCTTGACAAACAGAAAATAAAGCATGCAGGTCTGAGGCAGGGGGGATCTCTAAACTGTTTACCAGCGTGAAGCTGATGAAGCCTTGCCTGCTCTCCATGCTTGCTCTATGACACCCGCAGCTCAGGGCTCCGCATTGTTAGTGGAGCAAGTTCTCAGTAAACAAGACCCCTCTGTCCAGAAACCTGTGGTGAGAGACAAGAAAAATCCCTCAGCTCAGGGGTGACCTTTCTAGTGAGGCTGTTTACCGAAGCCAGCAACCTGGGATGCTTCTGAGCGCACCGGGTGGGAATTCCCTCCACAGTCCTGACCATGCCCCGCTGCCTCCTGGGGTTTCTGTTGAGCCGAAACTACCCGAGGAGGCAGCTGGAGAAGGGGGAACTCTGGGGCGTTCTGAAAGAACTTTTCCCCACTTCTTTCTGAAAATCGAACAACTCTCAGACTAGCTTTTCTAAATTGTAACCCGAGCCAAATGCTTTCTAACTGGGCGAGCACACAAGGAACACTCGGGGCATTCTGACTTTTGGATGTTGTGATCCAGGGCTGCAGAACCCGAGCAGAGCAGGTTCTCAGGCCTCCTGGGACAGCTAGAATGCAGCTTTGTTTCCTCTGAATTTATTGGCTGACTCCTCCTTCCCTACCGCCTAAGCCTTGATTTATGGTTGTGCAGGCTCGGTGGCTTTGCTCCAACGTTATTTCTTTCTTCAGAAATAAACAAGATTTTTACAGCTTTATAACCGCCCCTAAGTTTGTTTGTTCTTCCCTCTGCGCAGCGTGGGCCATGTTTGTTCCCTGGGAAAGTCGCTTCTCTAATTATTTTCACATTTCAACAGCTTTTGTTTCTTCTTCTTACTCGGAGATTTTAAAAAATGCTGATAGTACATTTGCTTTGGGTTAAATGATACCTTAAACATTTTCCATGGCACTCGCTGGGAGCCTGGGTGACTTAGGGGGCCCTGTTGTCTTTGCTTATAGGGCAATGTGCAGAAGAAAATCTGAAAAATCCTGAAATTCATTTGTGTCTTCTGGGAGGCTGTTCCAACCGTGTTCTCTCACTCAGTGGCTGGTTCCTCTCCCAAACATACACTATGCTCTTCCACGCTCTGGGCATCCCCACCTTGACTCTAGCTGCTCTATGCCCTTCTCCAGCTGGCAAACATCTCCTTAACCTCCAAGACCCAGTTCACACACAGGCATCTTTCTGAGGCCTCCCAAACTCCAGTAACTTCGTGTCATACTCCCTGTCTGCGTTCTGGAAGGAGCCTCCTTACATCTTTCCAGAATTCCTTCTGACATACACCCTAGCCTCAAACATCACACCTGTCCTCTAAGGTCTTTAAAAGTCAGGTCTGAAGTTGCTCCCTTCTACTAAGCAGCATCTGGCCTGTGGGAAGAGCTGGGTGGGGTTGGATATAGGAGACAATATTGAAGAGATTTTAAGGGAAATCCATTCTGGGAACAACCAGTGTTGGTGAGGGTAAAAATGGCCTCCTGCATTGCTTGGAAGACCATGCACAGAGATTGATACAAGTGTAGGGGTGACAGAGACTGAACTGAATGGGGCAGGAGCTTCAAATGTGGTCAATTTGGAGTCTCCCTTTCAGAACAAGAGAATTTTGAGTATTTCCTAATTTCGGGTGCCTTGCTTTACATGGAACCCCTGCTGTCATGTGCCTCTGCCATATGGGACCTACCTGGTCCAATGTCTGAATTTGATGTGCTTCTTATACTATTCAGAATTGAATGGATGCTCATTTTAGGGTGTGCCTGCCCCACCTTTGGTATTTCAGTCACATGGATTCTGTGGCATCTGGGGAAGTTTCAGTATGCCTTGGAGATAATCCCATCTTTATCTGCTGGCACGTTTTGTTCAGAAATTGGGTGGCAAAGAGGGTATTCCCCTCTTTTAAGACTCCAATGAGATAGTAATGATTTTAGAACTCAAGAGCTCTAGACCCCAAACCTTATTTGTTTATTCAAATCTCTTCTCTATGAACCTAATGTCTGCCATGGATTATGGAGGCCCTAAAGATTCAAAGGTGACTTCAGTGACATTGTTGTTCTGCAAGAATTCTAGTCTCAGTGCAGGAGGTAGGTGTGAGAGAGAACTAAAAGGCCAGCTCAAGGAAGGTCAGAATCCCTTTGTGATCCAGGGCCATTCTCTGTTTCAGCTCTTTGCTTGTACAATGGGGTTCATCTTCTATGTTCTGTTTGCCATGCAGGGTTATGAGTACCTAGTCTACAGTGCAAAGTTCGGTTTGCTAGTATAAACTTATTGTGGTGTCAAAAACTTAATAAATATTGGCTCAGTAACCAACAATAGATGGATGGTTTCTGCTCTTAGCCTGATTGGGAAAGAACAAGAACACCTACTGTGCTTTACCTATGTCACACCATGTGCATGTGACCACTGCTGTATTAGTTAAGGTTTCTATTGCTGTGATGAAATACCATGAACCAAAGCAACTTGGGAAGAAAGGGTTTATTTCACTTCTACTTCTAGGGAACAATTCATCATCAAAGACAGTCGGAGTAGGAAATCAAATAGAGCAAGAACCTGGAGACAGGAGCTGTTACAGAGGCCATGGAGGAGTCCTGCTTACTGGTTTGCTGTTCATGGCTTTCTCAGCCTGCTTTCTTATAGCACCCTGGGCCACTAGCCCAGGAATGGCACCACTCACAGTGTTCTGGGCACTTCCCCATCAACAATGCCCTATAGGCATGCCTCCAGCCTGATCTTACCGAAACGTTCTCAATTGAAATTCCCTCCTCTCGGATGACTTTAGCTTGAGTCAGTTAACATAAAACTAATCAGACAACAGCTAATAAGAAAGATAGTACACATACCCACTGCAAGCCCGGATTCATGAACCAAGGACTGAGTTGTGGAGTGCTTTTCCTCTCAGTGGGAGGGAGAGAAGTTACTCTCCAAGGTAGTGCTTTAAGGAAGAGTGAAACTCAAGCAGTCCTCATATAGAGGTGGAGGTTTCATGGGAGACTACCAAGGATGGCTTTCTAGAGTTCTGGAGTCTGTGTTCTAAGTTTCCACCTCAGCTTCTCTGTGTGGCAGAGATAGCCTCAGGGTCATCCTTCTGGAGTTAAGGTCCGTCTTTGGATTCTTGGTAAGCTCTTTGTTTCAGACTCTACCTGTATTTCTAGGTCAATTACCTCCTCTTGTTTTCCCTCTGTGTCTTCATGGGTCTCCAATCACCTATCTTTTTCTTGCTCTCATGATCTTTTCTTCTTGCATACTCATTGTCTTACTGTAGTCCTGAAGCCCCTCCTCACTCCCTCCTTCCTTCCCTCCCTCTCTTCTTCCCTCTCTATTTTCTCTCTCCCTCTCTCCCTTCTAGCCTTACCTTTCTTCCCTTCCTTTCTTTTCCCTTCTTAACAAATGAAACAGCTCAGACTGAGCCTAGGGAAAATCTAGAAGGTTCGCGATGCTTAGCTCCTCTGAAGACAAGGACCTCTGTGTGTCTCCTGGAGGTGTATCTGGCATCTAGCATGGTGACTACATTTGGAAGGACCCTGAGTATTGTCACACAAACACAAGTCATTAAGCATCACTTGCTTGGAATGACAGTATCTCTAATTTGGGTCTGGTTTGTAAGCTAACCTTCAAGAGAAAAGGGGAAGATGATATAGATGTGTTGAGTCTCCGACTATCCTATCTGGCTCCCTGTGTGGGAGGTGGGATGGAAATCCTCAATAGAAACTCCTCTGAGGAGTAGTCTGTTCAGAAAAGACATCCTGGATTTCATCTTTCAGAAGTACCTGAATCTGGGACCAGAGAGCCCAAAAGAAACCTGATGCTATAGAGCATGTGATACAAAATCCCCATTCTCAAAGAGTAAAATGTTACCTTATACAGGTCTGAATTGTAATCGGGGACCCTGATACCGTTCTGTTCTGACAGTCACATAAGCCTGTACAGATCTGCCACTGGACAATGTCTCATCTGTGCAAAGAAGGGGGGCAGGCTAGCTGTGACGTAAGGGCTGTGCTGTCTTAGATCTATGAAATTAGGTAAGAAGTGGGCTAGGGCTTTGAGAAGGATTCCATGTCAGGAGCTTTGGTTTCCCAGTTAGAACAGGAAACTGTGCTGTGATTGATTTCTCAATGCTTGTGGTGCGAGTGTCTGAGCTGTATGCTGATGCATACAAGCTATTCTCAGAGCTGCCTGGCCCAGGCAAGACAGGGTTTCCACTCTCAGTGTGGCCAGAGTCATATGGAAATATAGAGGACAGAAATCCAGGTCCTGAGAGTATCCACATGGGAAGGAATCTAAATTCTTTATGGTGTTTTCAGGAAAATTAAGACCCTTACCTATTTTATGTTTATATTTCCCCTTTCTGGTGGTTTCTAAGCTCCCAGCACAGATTGTATACATCTGAATTCCACCAATGAGAGCAGTCAGTGTGTAACTCCAAACCTCACATCCAAATATCCAGCTACCCAGCATTTTTATGTGCCACATACCAGCATATACCCAGAAATTCTGTATGTCCCCCCACACTCACATTCCCAACTACATACTCAAGTCATTTTTATCTTTCCTAAATACTCTGCATTTGTCAATCCACAGTATGGTAGGGAGAATGACACGTCTCCAGAGATATCCCAGTCCTAATCCTTGGAACTGTCAGCAAAAGGGAATTAAGGTGATACCTAGAGTTAACATTATTGTTACTGACCTGACTTATCTAGGTGTGGCAGTATAATCAAAGTCTTTTAAAAATGTAAGATACAAATTCAGCATCAGAGTGACATGATCTAGCAACTGCTACCAGCCTTGGATGGCTTTGCAGATGAAGGAAGAGGCTGTTGGTTATAGACTATGGGTAGCTTATAGGAAAGTCAAGCAAATAATTTTTCCCAAGAGACTCCTACACACCTTAATTTTAGCCCAGTGAACTACTGTTAAACATATACCTACATAACCACAAGTCAGTAAATTTGTGTCACTTTAAACCTTGGTGTAATGGTAATTCATTATTGCAGCATGGGAATCTGTACCCACACAGGCAGACAGACGTTTATCTTCTGGAGCCTATGATATAACAGGCAGATACATATCCAGGGTGCCAGGGCACAGAATACAAAAGTGGCTGTCAGATAAGCCCAGGATATCATGCCAACACACTGGAAAAACCCCAGTCTACATGTAGATGTGGAGAAACAGTTTCCTCACAGAACTCCACAGGCCCGGGGCCAGCTCTCACAGAGTCTGCATATGCCAGATACCCGAAGGAATACCTGTTAGAGGGAGGGAGAGAAGAAGGAATGGAATGCTGAAAGAAAGGCCCTCATCAAGACCTGCCTGTTAGATAAGCAGGGGTTGAGATGGGTAAATAGAAAATGGGGTAGAGTGTTCCAGGCCGAAGCAGCAGCTGGGGCAAGGACCTGAGGGCTATTTCGAGAACTAAACAAAGTTGACTTTGGCTGGGACACAGTGCCCCATGGGGGGCATAGGGAAAGAGGCCCAGATCATGAGGGCCTTGTCGGCTATAATTAGACATTTGGCCTCTATTCTATGTGCCATTGGCTTCCCAACCCCCTCCTCCCTCCCTTGTTTCTTTCTCTCTTCTCCTGGGTTATACTTTAACACCTTTTAAGTGGAGGGTGTTTGCCTGACCTTGTTGATAATACATGGCTCCTGCCCCAGCCCACACCTCAGTCACTTCCCTGTTTTACCAGGTAAGATCTAAATCAGCAGTTATCATTTGGAGTAAGGTGAACAATAAACACTGCATTTGTAATTACAAGCATCTGGTAGTTTATATTCTCCCTGATAGTGTTTTCTATCTGCGATCCTGCAAGTGTTTTTGAAGTGGCCGGTATATACCAAGTACCATGTCACTTAGCATTAACAGTCATGCCTATTTGTACAATTGTTTATCAATTCAGTCATAACTATTGTGTTGATAAACTTCCATGCCAGCCCAGGCTACCCCCAGGCCTTTGTACTCCCCTGTGCCCAGACAGATGCCCTGCAGGGGTAACAGTAATGAGCAGCACTTCCCTCTCAACTGCCAGAGGAGCTGGCCTACAGCAAGCAGCGGGAGGAGATGCAGGAATGTAGAGCAAAGGAGCATGGGAAGGCAAGCAGCAGGAGGAGATGCAGGAATGTAGAGCAAAGGAGCATGGGAAGTGATCCTTCAGCTTCTCCTTTGCAGGCTTACAGGGCACCTTGCCTGCTCTAACAGAGCAACCTCTGATCAGTTGACCCTTCCTTACAAATATTATCTTTAGGGGTTGGGGATTTAGCTCAGTGGTAGAGCCCTTGCCTAGGAAGTGCAAGGCCCTGGGTTCGGTCCCCAGCTCCGAAAAAAAGAACAAACAAAATAAAACAAATACTATCTTTAGTTTATAGAGCTGGTCCCCCTTTTCCCCTGTGAAGACATAGATACCTAGTGGATTTCTGTTGGCAGCAAGCTGCAGGGTTCCCTTTACACCTAAGCATGTGCTCTTTTCATTAAAATGTCTTCCGGTAACTTAGTGTGAATGCTCTGCCTTCTGTTTTCCGTTGTAATCATACTGTTGACTCTTTAAAATATCGAGTCTGCTAGAGGGGGCCCCAGCACTGGGAGGGAAGTAGACCTGAGCTCCCATCCCTAACCAAGACGCGATCAGCCATTGATACCGCTGACTCAGGGAAAGTTAGTTTTCTCCAATGGTGCCTCAGTGGGAATATTAACTACATATCAGCTGGTCCCATGCCAAGCACTAGATGACCAACACAAAATGAAATTAATGGTATTTTTGAAGACTATTTTGTTTCATGTTTCTTTGTTCGGGTAACAATTTTTGTCATATTGATTTTTTTTTCAGGATTACATATGTTTAAGACTTTTTTCCCCCATCTTTATTAACTTGGGTATTTCTTATTTACATTTCGATTTTTATTCCCTTTCCTGGTTTCCCCCTAATCCCTCCCCCTCCCCTTCTCTCTGGGTGTTCCCCTCCCCATCCTCCCTCCATTACCACCCTCCCCCCAACAATCACATCACTGGGGGTTCAGTCTTGGCAGGACCAAGGGCTTCCCCTTCCACTGATCTTTTGATTGTAAATTTTGATTTCCATTTGGGGGAAGAATTTCTTTTTCCATTTTTTTTTTGTTTGTTTTCTTACTTGTTTTTGAGAGAGGAGGGGGAGAGTTGGGAGAGGTAGAGAAAAGCATGATCCAAATATATTGTATGAAAAAAATGTTTTTTTCAATATATTTTTCTAGAATAGCCCTTGAACTTAGAAGACTTCAGGCAAAAATGAACAGTCCTCAGCCTCCATTTCTCATGTGGCAAAGGCTTTCTCTGCTTCTGCCTCTGTGTGTGCTCCTTTGTTCTGCTTCAGTGTATACCACACAGTAATGGGCCAAGCCCACTGTACCACTAGTGCCACAGCACGAGAGGCGTTCACATTGAACATCAGCTTTGTGTCAATTACAGGAAGCACCTGTTGGCTATGGATGCCAAGCAGCCAGTACTGAAACTGATCCTGTAAGCGCAGCCTTATTTCCTAATACAGTCTTATATCATCTTTGGCTACTGGAATACCCAAGACTTCTCAGAGTGGGGGAGGGGAGAGAGAGAGAGAGAGAGAGAGAGAGAGAGAGAGAGAGAGAGAGAGAGAGAGAGAGAGAGAGAGAGACTAGGACTTGCAATCCAGATTACAGAAAACAAATGTTACTTGCTAGAGAACATGGACGTAGATATTGGATATGGATAGGAATTTGGATAGATGGATATAGATATTAAGCAAAGGGTGAATGAGTAGGAGATAAAATGTGTGAATACATGTGAAGGAGAAGATACTAGAATATGGATGATGAGGATGGGGCTGAAGAAATCTGAGATAAGAGAAGGTAACATATAAAAAAATAGCTATCCCAAAGCTGAGGGTTCATGCACAAAAACAATGCTGCAAAGGTAGCAGATGCTGGAGTATGGAAGGTTACAGCTCATCACATGGTCGTGCCATACTATTTATATAAACATAGATATATTTGTGTGTGTGTGTGTGTGTGTGTGTGTGTGTGTGTGTGTGTGTGTGTGTGTCTGTTCTGTTTCTACAGAACAGCAAAGCTATCCACACACACTGGAACTTTTTATTTTTCTAATTTCTTCTGGGAGAGATGAAATGGAGAAAATGCCCCTTCTCTGTGATTATTTTGTGGTAATGATTTGGCTCTTAAAAATCAATAACCAGTAAAATTAGAAAGGTTCATTTTAAGCACTACGAGTCCAGGAAGTTAGCAGAATGAACAATAGTGGTTTGTAAAAGTCATGGTTTTTGTTTATAATATTTTAAAATATTAAAAATCAAAGTATAAAACAATTACAAAGGTTTAGAAAATAAATTACTTTATTTACTATTATCACATTTTAGATTTCTTCAATAGTTATGGATATGCTGTTTACATGTCTGTATATTTCATTCACATCTGGAACACGCAGAGGCCGTAAGAGGACATTGGATTCCCTGGAACTGGAGTTTTGGACAGTTATAAGCCACCATCTGAATGCCGGGAATTTAACAATTCTCTTGAAGAACAAGTAATCTTATCCACTGAACCATCTCTCGGGGCCCCCAAATCAAATGATTTTAAATGCTCAAATTGGAGTCATGGGAAGACACACACTGTCTGCTGGATTCTGAGGAAACTCATGGTCAAATCCAACAACAGTGAAATTGTGATTGTAGTATTTCTTTAGAAATAATCTTGTGGGCTTCAGTCGATTTAAAAAAAAAGAAAAAGCTTTAGGAACGAATAAGAAATGCAATTGCATAGAGCTGGATGATTGGCCTCTGAGACCTTCAATAAAGGGCCTGCCAGTTTTCTGTGATATGGAAGCATTGGACCCTGGAATGTACAGTTTGAGCCCCAGAACTTGCCAGAGAAACTGCCAGAGCTGTGTGTGTTGTATCATACGCCACTGAGCTTACCAGGGAGACATAGTAAACAAATCTCTGTACATCATAAAGGTTTTGGTCTAGGACTTTGAGGGCAGTAATTAGTGGCCTAAAATAGAGTTTCAGAAGTGTGAAGATTAAATCCTCCTTGTTGCCAATAATGAAATAAAAGATTGTTTTGTCCATTGAAATATTAACTCAGCCAAATGGTTTATTTTACTGCAGTCTTTGAGAATTTGGGGTGAGGCAACTACATGATGCACTGTCCATCCTGTAGCCCTGGGTCACTCAAAGAAGTGCCTGAAACTACTAGGTGACTATGATGCCAAGACCAGGGAACAACTTTTTACTGGGAAGATTTTGATGGAAAATATTGATTTGCTTTCGAGATCTTGATAATTCAGACAAGGTTTAAAAATCAGAGATCTTGGCCATTGGGCTCTCTCACCATACAGCCACTGATCTGCATCAAGTTGTTTTGTTTTTGTTTTTGTTTTTTTTTTTTTTAGGACAGATTGAATTTGTGATCCTCTTGCCTTTGCCTACCATGCAGCTGGAATTATAAGCACTCTCCATTTGAGGGGTTCAGAAGCTAAGTGTCTGGCAGTGAGTCAGTGCTGTGTCCTGAAGTTTGACAAAAGGCAGTCCCCATCTCTCTGGACCATTGCGGAAGCAGCCATCTTTTGGTACATGGCATTCCTCTGGTCAGACTCTCAACCTGTTTCAGTCATCATTATCAGCCAAAGTGCTCCCCACCCACCATGTCCTATTTACCCTCAGTGAACTTAGACCCTAAGACATCCAGACAGGGAACTCTGCAGGACGTGGTAGGAAAATCTGACTCTTTTCTTTCCCTCATGTTTTCTTAAATTCAAAAAACATTGGTGCAAATCACAACTGAATTCAAAAGTCCAAAAAAGGCCAAAGCAAATCAACTTCACTACAACTACAAAAAAACTTATTGTAGCAACATATGGGGAAAACTTCAGCTGAGGCACCCCAAGGCAATTATCTACCCCACTGGCTGATTTCCAAATCCCCAGAGGACCTCATGTTGATTGCATCCCCAGGATACAGCCTTGTGTGTGGACGGAGTGGGCTGTTCTTGTTCCAAATGTCTGTGGTTGTGGGTAAATATATCCATATCCTAGCAACTCCACAGCACCTTAGTCAGAGGTAGGGGCTTTTGCATTCTGTTAATAGGAGAACAGGTTTCAGATGGGGCCTGGAGCCAAGTTGTTTTGGTAAAACCACCAATTAATTTTCTTTTGGTCATCTTTGGCTATTCTTTGCAGGTTGGAGTCATCTTCAATTCAGCCTTCCAGGGTCTTCTAGAAACCCAGTTTTCTCTCCTCTTTGAAAACACAGAACTAATGCTACTGACTTTTCCCACTTTCACCAAGGGCCCGGTTCCATGTGCTGTTTGGGGTTCTGAAAATGGAGGCACATCAGATGTCCCTTCACTCCTGAGAAATGCTGTGAAGACAGAAACCTTACTGTAGCAGCCGGTCTAGACTTGTTCCAGCCTACATCCGTGCCCTTGCTCTTGCCCTTCCGTTCCTGGAAGCCTTTGGTTATCTTGCTTCTCCTCCGCCCTCACTCATGGCTGTCCATGCCTCTGGGATAATCTGTACTTTGGACGTCTATTTCAGAGTTTCACTGAGTATAGAGTCATCTGATACTCTGCTTATCGCTTCTTCCAAGTGCACTCCTCCAGTCTAGAATGGCTTCTGGCATGCAATAGGCACACTCTCATTACCAGTGGGTTAATGCAAAAGAAAAGTGCAGCATCCTACAGCCGAGTTGTGTCAGTTTAAGTGACTCTGGCTATGTGATCTGAGCTAAGCCACTTAGTCACTAAGACTCACTTATTTTTACCTATAAAGTGGGAATAAGCTCCATTTCATAGTATTAAGAGAATGATCAAATTCTTACTAGGTCCATGTTAAAAATTACTGTCAGTTAAAAGGGTTCCATCAATAAAGCTACTAGAATAGCTGTCTCTAACAGACATCTACTGAGAATGTGATCACTATGTTACAGACAACATGAACCAGGAGATGGCTTTCAGTGAGCTCCCTGTATGGTTGGGAAGACTCACTGTCTAGGCTGTGGTAGAACATTAGTTTGTTTCATAGATCCTTTACATGTGTCTCCATCTCTTACAAGCTTTGTTCCCCTAGAGGGAGAAACTATGTTGATAACTCTCATTTATTGGTATAGTAAATGCTGATCAATGCCTATTTGATCAAAGAACACAGTTGTTAGCCAAGTCTCCCTATGGGCTTAGAACATATTTGTAAAAGAAACAGCCTGGCCTTCTAGTAGTCAGCTCCTTGGAGATGAAATATTTATTCCTTATATCAGTTGGTACACAATGCAATCAAAAGACACACTCATACACACTGGAAAGTTTCAAATCAAGTCATTTACAACATGTGTCATGATGTTGAAGGGAGAAGACTATGGTGAGAGAAAGGTGATGTATAGAAGAAGGTCTGAAGTATGAATAGTAATTAACAAGAACACAGGGGAGCACGGTGAAGTATCATCTCAGGGGCTCCAAAATCTAGGAAAATCACAACAGCAAAATAGCTATCTTTGTGACTGGACATGGCATGGATATAAAAACATCACAGAGCATTGTTTAAGCACCACCTGAAGTCTATACAGATACTGTTTCCTAAATGGATATAATGTGTGACGGGATGGTGGCTACACAGATGGATGGATTTTTGAGAGGGTGGGCCGGTGGATAGATGAATTATGTCTGGGAAGATATGTGGGTAGATGGATGAATGAATGGCAGAATGTTTCTCAAGACAACCATTTTGGATAAATGAAGAGAATGTGAAGAAGAACCATGGGTGAAAGATGAGTTCTTGGTCTGTATTCAGACCACCATTGATTGATATTAATAACAATGTTTTAACAGAAGCAGCACATTTATTATCAAACAATAAGTAGATAAGACAAAGGAGTCTTTAGATGAAATAGTCCATGTAAAGAGTTGGAATGTCAGCATATGTCTTTTGGTTGCCTTGTGTCCTTCTGTTTCTTATGTATACTCTCCTACGTGTCTTTCTGAGGTCCTTCCACACCCAGTCATTCATCTCTTAGTCAAAGCTTCTTTTCTGAAAGAAAACATGCTTCTGGGGGTACTAAGACCTTCACTTAATTTTCTAACCAATTTATTATAAAGATTCTGTTTTTCCTCCTTTTGTCTTAATATCTATATAATATCTCTGTTTATGAAAGATGCCAACTCGTGGTTCAGCAATTCTCTGCTTTTTTGGCCATTATTAAAATGTTTCAGTGAACATTGTGTTCTCTTTTTGGCAGAAAGTTTCAGGCAAGAAATTAGTTTTCTCTCATTTATTCTGCTCTGGATTGATTGAGCAAAAGTTGATATGGGGACATATTTCATCCCCAGGCATAACTCACTGGAAGCAACATCCTTTTGTCACCATAGTGTCCTCCCTGATCAGCCAGGCAGGGTGGACAGGACTCTGTGGTGCAGGTGCACTCAAGCAGCCATCAGACATCATTGGCTGTACAAGTGACATGCTATGACAGTGTCAGCTCATCTGGCATCCCTCTCTGATGGTGATTCAGAGCTGTCAACCGGCACAGCTGTGAGGAAATGCCAAAGAAGGATTTATGGGGTGCAGCAGTGACTTTGTAACCCTCATCTGGAAGAGCAGAGGCCTGTGAAATCAAACGAGTCAATGTGGCAAG
Source organism: Rattus rattus (assembly GCF_011064425.1). Lineage (NCBI taxonomy): Eukaryota > Metazoa > Chordata > Mammalia > Rodentia > Muridae > Rattus > Rattus rattus. The sequence continues at coordinate 58,251,872 of NC_046154.1, forward strand.
AGAGAGGAGGCACTTACCTACAATGAAATAGGAAACGTCCTGCCAGTTCCTTGAAGTATCAGATAGTCAATGGCTCCAATTACTTATAGGAAAAAGATACCAAACATTTTAGTTCAATGAAGAGGCAACAAAGGTATAAAGAGGTCTGTGGAAATTCTGATGATCTGATGCCATAGAGCCAAGCTAAACCCCAGCTATACACACTAGCTGTATAACCCAGGGAAGTCACTTCTTTTGGTCTTGGTTTTCCATCATCTCTACAATCACCTTACATAATTGATGTTTGAAGGTTGAATTAATCAGTTAGTGAAAGTCACTCACTGTAGCCTCTAGAGAGGGCACACTAAAACATGATGGACCACTCGCATATGGTGGATATTGAATTTGGGGGTAGGAGCATAGGACAAAAGACTGTGCAATATCAATGGATGTGGTGTTGACTGTGATATGGTGGGATGCTAAAGACCAGTTCAGAGTTCATCATAGCCTGAGGATCCAGCATCTATAATGGCCTAGCAGCCATTAGATAGAACAAGGCACAGGGAAGGTGAAGAGGTGAACTTAGGACATAATGGCCCTTTCCCAGCAAAGAGGAGCTAAGTGTTCAGTCAAGTGCATATTTACTGAATGTCTTACTACCAGATTCTGGAAACTCAAGGACAGAAGAAAAGGCAAACATCTCTCCTCTCCTGGCACAGAACTGGAAGAACAAGATCAAACAGTAAGAAGCCGTGGGGTGATGAACAGGAACATGTGACACAAACCCAGGATGATGAGGAGAGGCTTCCCAAAGGAGCCATCATCACAGCCAAGATCAGAGCAAGAAATAAATATTTCAAAAGCTAACATAGGTCTTGAATCCTAACCTTCCAACAGGCTGCTTGCCCATGATCACCCTGACTGATAACATCTGGGGCTTTCTATGAGTTTATGGAACTTTCCCCACTTGGATGAAATCCAGAACTCAGCGGAGATTCATTGATGAATTCAATAGAATGTTAGTGGCACTTTGCAACCCTTTAGGGAAATGGCTTCAAGTCTTCAGTGAACCAGAATCCCATAGTAGGCTTGTGGAAGCTGATCCCTAGACATAAACCTCTGAATTTCTAATTCAAGTGGTGTAAGGAGGGGCCTAAGAATCCAGCATTGCAAGTCCCCAAGTGATGTGCTGAAAGAAACCTTTTAAAAAAGAAATTAAAGGCAGTTAGGTCAGCAAGGACTCATATTTCCTGACCCTTCCTTTTCTCCTTTGTGATAATTAGCCAATAGCATCAGATTGTGAAGTCGAGCTCTCACCAATGGGGTGAGATGCTGTCACCTATGTCAGGAATAAAGAACAGAAGTCATGTTTTCCAATTTTCCATGTAGTCCTTTTTTCAAAGAGAATTCCTCCTGTGTTTCATTCTTTGTTCCCATGTTCCTTTGTGCACCACTTAGATGATCTCTTGCTTGTTTCTAACAATGTCCATGATAACTGCTGGTGAACCGTACTTTAAGAAGCTCTATCTTAGGGGAAGCACTTCAGTTTCTGGGAGTGCTGCTCAAGGCATGGGTATGTTTCTCAATTATCCTCAGATTTTGTGGAGAGATGGAAGGTGTCAGTCTAAGCCTCTAGTGCCCTTCTAGGGAGGATCCTGTGACCATTGTTCAAAACCATTGATTATGTAACTAAATCATGCCACCAAACCTTGCCTTAGTGTTTATGTTTTACTATACAAATTAATTTTCTTTTTACTTTCTGAGGGGAAAATGTAAAAGACTATACCAAATTCTGTGGTCTGAATGTTTGTGCCCCATCCCCAATCCATATGTTAACATTTTAATTCTGTATCTGATGATATTAGAGGGCGGAGGTTTAGGAGGTCACTAGGTCATGGTAGATGCCTCCATATAGGATATGTACCATTATTAAAGAAACACCAGAGGAATAATCAGACCTTCTTACCATGTAGGCACAGTGGTAACATGCCCTCATAAGACATTGAATCTTGCCAGAGACTTCTCCAGATCTGTGAGGAATAAGCATTTTCTTAAATGAGCCACTCAGCCTACTGTATACTGTTATTGCAGCCCAAATAGACTCAGATGCCTCATGAAATCTACCAGTTAAAAGCACACAGTATCAGTGTGTCCTCTTCAGTGTTTTTTTTCCTTAGGTCTGTGTTTCTCAGGCATGTAGATCCCAAAGTCCATACTAAACTTCAGGCGAGTCACATTTCATCACACCACATTAATGGTTCCTGGGCTGTGGTGGATGAAATGCACTGTCTTGTAACCTGGAGTCAGACTCTCAGGGCAACACTTTGTAGAGATTATTGGGCCTCTTTTTGCTTTTGGAGAATGATGGAGGGAGTGACGATCAAAGCTCCACAGTGGTTGGAATAACTAGAAAGGACAATGCTCACCTTTCCTCTGTGCATACTATGCCTCCAGGGCATAACTTTCAGTGTTTGACAGCTTTTGCCTAGACCTTTGCGGTGTCCTTCTAACGGATTTCTCTGCCTCTAGAGCACCCGTCCAACTCTCCTTCTCCAAATCTCCCTGAAGAAACCCATGTAAAGCAAGAGTTTCATCATGCCCTTTTCCCTTACCCACAGAAAACTGACTTTACACTCATGAAATCAAGGACTGTACCTGGCAGGGACAGACAGACAGACATTCCATGAGAGGGCCTGGGTAAGGAGCTGTGGCAGGGAACTTGATGAACTGGAGTTTTGCCAACTAACAACATTCAAATTTGGAATTCTAGAGAACTCTCTTTACAGGCTTGATGAAACTTGTCTTGGGACAAAGTTTTGGGGACAGAGTTTTTGGTCTTGACTTGGCCAGAATATGAAACCTGAATTTCTTACCTTGGTTGATGAGGTTCTGCCTTCTTCTTAGTGTTCCCTGGTGACTCAACAGTCTTATGACTGTCAAACTGCAGTTTTTCCACATTCTTATACTGGTCCTTGGCTCAGTGTCCTTGATGAAACCTGGCATGTCTGACTTTGCTCATCCTTTGCTGAAACCCTACTCATTCAGGGGACTCTTCCCCCAGCTCGCCTTCCCTGCTCTCATATGCATTTCCTCAGATGGGCTATATATGGGTTCACTGTCCCAACAATATCTGTTGCTCTCCTCATCATAATTAGTATTGGATTGTAATAGTGCTTTTGTTTTGTTTTGTTTTTTCTCCACTTCCCCTGCTAAAGTATATGTACTTAAGATGCCAGAGACTAAGAGTTAACTATCTTTGTGCCTAGAGTAAATGGAATTTTCTATCATTGTTGAATAAAAAGACAGGTGACCCTGTAGTGATAGGCAGGAATTTAACCAGTGCATGATATAAAAATTGCTCCAATTATTTATACTAAAAAGTAGGGCAGGGCTGCTTCTCTAATTCTGTCTGTCTGTCTGTCTCTATCTCTCCATAATAGGAAAGGTTAGACACAATGGAAACAAAAATTCAGGAATAGGAGGGTTATCTAATGAACTACTTTGGCCTGGTGTGTTGGCACACATCTTTAATACCAGCACTTGGGAAGCAAAGGCAGGGAGAATCTCTGAGTTCTAGACCAGCCTGGTCTATATAGTGAAACCTTGTCTCAAAAAAATTTAAATTGTTTCTGGACTTTATATAAACACTGCCCCTCACTGTTGATTTGAAGTCTCAAGAGAGAGTTTGTTTACCCAGTGGGATAGTTACCCACTGTCACTAGATGGCGGACTTCTCTTTGATTGCTTCTAGACAGGGTCTCTTCTTTGTCCCATTTGAGGTAGGGGCCCCCTGCTAGAAAATTCAGCATGTTCCATAGATGGAATATCTACTTTAGTTTGTTTCAACTTAGTTAGAACAAAGTTCCATAAACTTGGGGACTTATAAACAGTAGCAACTTGTCTCTCAAAGTTCAGGAAGACAGGAAGCCTAGGGTCAAGGTATGGCAGATTCAGTGCCTGTCAGTGGCCTATATCTTCCAATACAAAGACTTTTTGCCATTTCCTCACTCAGGAGGGTTAAAGAAGAAGTGGTCTGGCACCTTCTAAAATAAGAGAACTGCTGTGGTTCAAGTCTTTACTCATGTTGGAACTTGGTCTCTGGTGCAGGAATATTACCACGTATAGCCTTTGGTAAGTCACTGAGTCAGCAGGACTCTTTCCTTGCAAAGGGGACTCTGACCCTCTGGAATGAAGCTCCAATGGGCACTTAACCCACTTTAGTCCTTTCTGCGATGTGAAGACGTAGTATTTGTCCTTTCAAGAGAATGAAGCAAGGGACCATCTTTGAAGCCAAGATCGATTTTCACCAAACTCCACACCAGCTTGATTGTGGACATTCTAGCTTCTGGAATTTGGAAGAATGAATTTCTATTTCTGTAATGTCTGTAATACATTTTATAGCAGCATATATGGACATAAGCACTACTCTTGCTCATGAAAGCTCTACCTTAATTATATCCCAAGGCCCCATCATTTTCTAATACTATCACCTTGGGTTTTAAATTTTTGACATGTGACATTGGAGTGAGAAGCAGAGTATTTAGAATATATCAACATTTCTGGCTATTTGAGCATAGTGAATTTCCTCAAGTCTAGTTGGTACAGTTTTAAAGGCCAAGACTAAATGAACAAGATCTACAAAGCTAAACAAAGATCTACAGGCATAAATCTAGAGAGGGATAACTTTGTGGGTCATAAAAGTACCCTTTTGACTATCCTCCGTCCACCCCCAACAGAGCTGATCTTGTTGGTGACTTCCTGGAAGTCACTGCCTCATCAATAAAATGAAGAAGTCAAGCTATATGGAGAATTGGGTTCTCTGGCTTAAAAACTGCCTTCTTGACCCAACTCTCAAGGCCTCCACCATATGTCATTTAGCAAAAGCAGTCATGAAAGAGCAACATAACATATGGACATTCTTGGAGAGACCTGCCTCACATTCCTCCCCTCAACGCAAAATTGATTGGCCTTGACCTGGGGCCACACCAGGAAGAAGGCACCCTTTGGGGATAGGGGCCTTTCAGGAGCTGGTTGAAGCTGGTTACCAAATGCTCCAGGAAGCCTGAGGAATGAGAAGTATTTGCCTCTCTGTAAATCTCTCAGAAGAGTTAGGATTATCCCAGGTCAAACTGACAATGTGCATCTTGATAGAAAAGGAGCCTAAGATTTAATAGCCATTTAAAAAAAGCTCATGCGATTTTGTTTCCTATGTTAGAGTTATAGTATTAGAGAAATGCATCGTGAGGGTAATGGAAATGAAGAGGAGAGCTCAGGTAGCATGGTTTTGTCCTTAAGAATGTGTTATTCATTGATTGGTATTCTCACTGTGAATCACAGGTCTGTGGAGTCCACAGGGCTGAGCTCCCATCTTGGCTCTCATCTCCCCAAGAGCATCGGCAAATGCTGAGATGAGATGAGATCCAAAAAGATGCAGTTAAAGCTCAGGTCTGCTCCTTGAACCCAACTTATTTGTCATTCCAAGAATGGGAACTCTTCCTGAAGCAGCTCATTTCACTGTTGGGTGGCAAACACTATCAAAGGTTTGGGGTTTTGTTTGTTTGTTTAGTTAGTTGATTCGTTTTTATGAATAGTGACCTGAAATTTATCTCTTTGACTCAGCCTCAATATAAGTTAGATTCAAATCAGTTTTCTGAAGGTGTTTGCACATCCTTCCCAGGTAACCTACTCTCATGTAGAACACATATTATTCTGTCAGCTCTTTTCTATACTGTACAGTTACCAGATATCCCACTCCTCTAGCTGTCCAGACTCCCAGAATCACAATGCCCCATTGTCTTTCACAGAGTGAGGCCAGGAGTGCACATAGTCATTCGACTACAGAGAGTAGAGTGGCTATCTCAACTGGAAGATGTCATTAGATAATGAAAGCCAGAACAGGAGCTCAGTTCTGCTGATCCTGGGCACCAGGGGTTAATAGAGCAGATGCTAATTGAGAAAACATGTAGAGACACACTCTAAAGCACAGAAACATTTTGCGTGAAACTTACCATGTACACAATTTCCTCAAGGAGCCCACAAACCACAGGGCTGAATAAAGCAAGTTCATGTTCCATACAGAAACACTGACTACCTTAGGTGTATTTGAGTGAGTCAGCTGCTCCATAAAAATGAAAAGTTCAAACCCGGGGTAGTACAGTGTGAGGAATTTATGTCCACATGACTAAGTAGTTTTCTTTTTCCTAATTAACAAATATGTATCATTTCATTAAGAAATATACTGTCAGGAAGTGCATTCCTTTTCCCGCTTTTCCTTAACATAGTATTGTAGAACAATTATCCTCGATCTTTTCTTTTACTGATCTTATGATTCCCCTTATCACGATACATGTTGCTCACATGAAAACTGCATGGTATAGGAATGAGGAAAGACTATTCTGAACTTACCCCGGTGATTTCAGCTGCTACCTGGAAGTAAAATGTTCTGTTTTGTACAAAACCTTTATTCTAAACAGTTGGTTATATCTTTGCAATATCACCCTTCTTTTCCCATAGGGAATTCTAAAAATGCTAAAAACCATCACCTCTCCATTCTTTGAAGGATCTATCAAAACTGGAATTCCCATAATCACTGCCCACCACAACACTGTGAAGCTTACCCCTGCATTGAAAACATCTGTTTCATAAAATGAAAAAAACAAAGGTTTTAGAGCAATGGCTCAGTGAATGGAAAAGAGAAATTGTTACTCTTGCCGAGGACTAGGGTAAATATTGGCAAGGGTAAGGAAGATTGGAAGCCCTTGTTCTTGAATGATGTGAATATAAATTAATGTATCTACTATAGAAAAAAATCAAAAATCATTCTATCCAGCTGGCAAGATGGCTCAGCTGAATTGTAACATTATACGCCACATAAATACAATTCATACTTGACAAGTATATATCAATAAAATTAGAAAAGATAAAAACAAAGGCTCTGCTTGCAAGTATGCGCAGAATCCTAGAATTCTAAGTCATCGCCATCGTCTTCTTCTTCTTCTTCTTCTTCTTCTTCTTCTTCTTCTTCTTCTTCTTCTTCTTCTTCTTCTTCTTCTTCTTCTTCTTCTTCTTCCTCCTCTTCTTCTCCCCCTCCTCCTCCCCCTCCTCCACTTGCTCATCTTCATCTTCCTCTTCATCTTGCTCTTAGTCTTCCTCTTCTTCTTTTGTAAAAATGCAGAGCTCTAGGACATAAACCATCCCCCAGCATCACAATCTTAGTCACAATTACCATCATCCCCTGCTGCAGATGTTGCAATGACCTTGAACAGCTCCCCATTCCTATCCTCACATCTATTCACTCTCAACTTTACAGACAGAGCCTTTAGAGAGAGTTTGATCAACTTGATGAAATTCCTACTGGGTTTCTCTTTCACGTGAAACATTGTCCTTTCCACTAACTTGAGTGCCCACAAGACCGCCTCCAGCTCTTCCTGAGTCTCCTCTCTAGCCGTTCTTCCTCCCCAACCCATGTTCCACTTCCTAGGCCTTCTTCACTGCCTCTGAGACTTCCACACACTCTTGCTTTGCAGTTAGTACTTGCGTTTGCTTTCCCTGGCTGTCCTGGGACAGAATCCCTACAAGTAACTGTGTGGCTTATTTCTTCATTTCCCTTATGGGTTCTACAAAATCAGAGACATCTCCTCTGATCACTTCCTGTACAAATTACATCATCGTGTCTCCATGTCATATGTGTGTGCACAAGTGCCTTAGTCACTATTCTGTTGCTGTGAAGGAACATTATAACTAAGGAAACTACTATAAGAGGAAAAATTTAACTGGGGCTGGCTTACAGTTTCAGAGGTTCAAGTCCATTATCATCATGGCAGGAAGCACGGCAACATGTAGCCAGATGCTGGAGCAATAGTTGGAAATTACATCCTATTCTGGAGGGAGGGAGGGAGGGAGGGAGGAAGGGGGGAGTAGGCCTGGCTTTTGAAACCTTAAAGCCCACCCCCAGTGACATACTTGTTCTTACAAGGCCACACTTCCTAAATCTTTTCAAATAGTGCCACTCCCTGATAGCTAAACTAAGCTGACACATATATGAACCTATGGGGGCCACTCTTATTCAAAGCACCACAGCAAGTTTGTGTGTACATGTATATGCAAGAGAGGCAGCGCTCTCTCTCTCTCTCTCTCTCTCTCTCTCTCTCTCTCTCTCTCTCTCTGTGTGTGTGTGTGTGTGTGTTTGTGTGTGTGCACGCACATGTACATGTATGTGAGTACATATAGAAGCCATAGGACAGCTTCTTGTATTGTTGCACAGGGACTGTCTGTCCTTTATAGGCTTTTGTTGATTTCTTGTTTGAAACAGTGTTTCTCACTAGGCTGGACCTCATCAAGTAAGCTATGCTCCCTGGGATTTACCTGTCTCTGCCTTTCTAGTGCTGGCATCGTATATACCACTGTGGTCCACATCATTATTTCTGGCTCTTTGTAATTGGGTAATTAGGGTTAAACTCAGATCTCCATGCTGACAGAGCAAGTACTTAACTGAGTTATCTCCCAGCCTTCATCTCCTCACTGGGAATGCTGTTTTCTTCACAATTTGCGAACAAATGAGATGTATATTCACTTTGTTATTTGTTTGCTATCCAGTGCTAATCTAATGGCACAATTTGCTTCTTCTGATAGCTAGTAGGTGTTTCATAAACATTTAGTGAATGGAAGAACAAGACATAAATGGAAACCAGGGGGTGAGGACTACAGATTTTGTCACAGGCTCTGTGCTAAGTCTTAGGTATATGTAACCTGTAATATAGGAGTGCAGTGACTAAGGGATGAAATGAACATTTTTTTTGAGGCCTTAGATCCTGATGCTGTGCATATGACAGCATTCTTTAAGGCTCCCTGGGCCCCATTCTAGATGCGGGTGAAAGCATCATCTTGTGGATGGTGCCCAGCAGGCAAGGTATACCCATCCAAACACACCTCATGTAAATGTGCTCTGACCCCAGGCCTCCTGGTAACTGGGAAGGACAAAGCAGATTAGAAGCAGATGTGAATCCAGTTTGCCAAGGAGCTCAGAAATACACTGCTGGTAGAAACTACTAGACACAGGGCACAGGTGGGAGGCAGTTTGGGTCAGGCTGTGAAGAGTGATGAAAGTTTGTACACGTCAAAAGGTCTGTCTGGAATACCAGTCAAGAAGAAAGTAAATTTCAGCACAAATGTGCCCACATATTTAGATTTCAAAACTGCTTTTTGGGGGGTGTGGAGAAATTTGGGGAATTTTATAACATGTTATTGAGGCCAGACATTCCTCTGACATCTAGATGCCTGTAACCTGCACCACGAGGAAAAGCAAGCCAGTGATCTACTTTGACCCAGGTTATATGATGCCAAGGAGGAAGTGGGGGGGTCACATTTATTGATGCAAGTGAACACTTTTTGGTTTTTCTCTATCAAGCACAGAAGACAGGAGAGGAGAACAGGGACCAACATGAGAACCACTGAAGAGTTTTAGAAACAGAACCTAGGGCATGCTACCCATAGGCACGTCCCTGTCATCCCAGGGAATTCTGCTCCAGGCAGAGGGCTTTTTCCAGGTTCCCTCAGGGGAGACATTGGAAAAGTTGAGCCACTCTCTACTGTGCTTGGGTCTCTGTGGGAAACTAAGCCTAGAATCATTTGTGTGTGGAGCAAGTTCTGCTCTCAGAGCTTTACCTCTAGCCCTCCTTTTAGTTTTTAATTTTGAAAGAGGATTTCAAAAAGTTATTTCAGTTTGTTGGAATTCACTCTGTTCCCAAGGCAAGTCTGGAAGTTGCAATTCTCTTTTAAGTAGCAAGAATTAGTTTAGTAAAGTAATTTTTCCTGTTTTGAAACTGATTCCATGAAGTTTTCTGTGTCAATCCTCTGCACCAGGTAGACAAAGCAATAATCACACCAATGAGTATTCTGAAAGGGAAGCTCTGCTCCTGCCCTTACTCTGCAGATGTAGAAGTGGGTTTCCAGATAAAATATAAGATACCCAGTTAAACCTGAAGTTCAAATAAGCATTGAAAGAAAACCCCAGAAGAAATGACATTATGCTGCCTCCCAGGAACCCACAGAACCATGCTGTCCGCACAACTCAGCTCATCAGAGCTGTTTCTGGCCCTGAAAGGCATGGGAGCTCTGGATCAAGATGACTGTCGATTCTAGCACGTGACTGGGGTTAGAAATGGTTTCCTGCTTAGCTGACCTGCGCTGCCCAGCAGCCCAGATTTAAGCCAAGCAAAGAAGAAACAACTACTGTTTTATGATGAGCACAGTAACCCAGATAAAAGCTGAACCTAACAGTGACATTCTCTAAAAGTGATCCAAGGACTTAGAAACTTGTGAGCACCCTGAAGTGTGTGCTTAGCCGTCACATGTGCGCGCGAGCGCGAGAGAGAATACACACATACACACACACACACAACACACACACACACACACACACACACAACACACACACACACACACACACACACACACACACACACACACACACACACACCTGCTCTCAGCAACTCTCAGATTTATACCAGACCTTTCCTTTTGGGTCTCTTAGCCCCAGTTGCTTAAACACACTGCTGTTTTCTACCTCACGGGTCATGCCCTTTGCTTTGCATAATGTCTTCTACTACTCTCCCCCAGGACCTCCCTTCGCTGGTCACCCACTATTCAAGTAGTGAAACTTAAGTGACACTGACCAATAATACCTCTACTAAAAGCTTCCTTGAGCATCTCCTTCACCTGCATGAAGGGGGAGGGTATCCTATACTACACTGTTTAACTGTTCACCTACTTCTCATCTGCATGAAGATCTTCTCAAGGACAAGTCCATGTCCTGCTCATCCTCTCCAGTCTCACCATTTCTAAACCAGTAGTGCCGGAAGAGCACTAGTACCTACTTTGGTAGAAACACTCTCAGGCACTGCCCAGAACCACTGATGGGGAAACCCTAGCAGTTGGGTCAGAAAGCTCTACCCAGTCCTGTAGCAGCCTGAGAACTGCAGGCCTCTACGTCTCCCACAGCTCTGGCCTGGGGTGCTGGGATAGCTTTCAACACAGCTCTGTTGAGTTATCCTAGCTGCCTTTCAAACGGCCCTTTACTCTACTGCAGAATTATCTTTTTATATCATGCAAGAGCTCTGCTTAGAAGCTTTCAGTGGCTTCCTCCTGCATGTAGGAGTCAGTTCAGCTCCTTGGGTGTCCTGTAAGTCCCTCCATGATCGGGTACCCTCCATCCATTCTCAGCTCTCTGGATTGTTTTGGCTTCTTGGACCTTCACCACTCCTCCATTAACTCAAGCCATTTACTGGGGCAGCACCCAAGTTGACCTGACTCACTCACCCAATTCTTGAGGAAGAGTGGTCAGGGAGGAGAGACAAATACAGACACGTAATCTGGTAGTTTCTAGAAAGAAAGGCAACTGAAATAGCAGTGGTGAGTTCCCTTGGGGGGCTTCCATTTGCAGTCATTTCTAACTTTGTTCCTAAAGGTCAAAGGTGTGGGTTTTTCTTTTCAAGCCTTTGGACTAGGTTTTCCATCACCCCAAACCCAAGTCTCCTCTGTTGGCTTGGGATCATGTCCATCATGTCCACCATATAGGGTTGTTGGGAAGAACAGATAGTATACAGAGTCCTCCCATTGTTGGCAGGCGACATGTTCCAAGATGCTACAATGCCTAAAAGTATAGACAGAGTGGAAGCCTGGATGTGCAAGGGTTTTCCCACATATACACACCCATGATAAAGTTCAGCTTTCAGATTAGGCCCAGTAAAAGATTAACAAATACCGATAGAACAGAGCAATTATAACGGCCGGCTACTGCCAATGTAGGAAGTGATTCTTAACCTTCTGTTTAATATTTTCAGACGGAGGTTGACTGCAAGTAACTCAACCCACAGAGAAGCACCACAGTGGAGGAGTCGTGACATCGGATGCTCACCACAACACCATACTCATTCATCTCTGAGCAGTTGGAAATCTTGATGCTGTGAGGAGCAGCAATGTGAGGCCAGCTACATCCTAAAAACCCTGAAGCCTTAGGGGAAGACTCAGGGTTGGGCCAGAAAAGAAAGGAAAGTGCCCCTCCTGCTGAGAAATCTCCCCTTGGGGGTGTCCAGTGAAAGTGAAAGTGGAACCCCTGCCAGTCAGATTTACCAGAAGGGCAGTGGGGCTTGTAGAAGCCTTTCAGAAAAAGCAACAGCTGAGCAGGAACCCAGACAGTTTCTGAGAAACCATGAGCTTCAGGCCAGAGTCTGGCAGCTCATGTTTACAAACTCCAGGTCCACCTGCACCCAGATGTGTTAGCCACAGAGTGGGTCATGGTGCTCTGTATTCTGAAGCAAGGAAACTGGAACAAAAGCCAAGGTCATTTCTCCAGGACCCAGGACTCCCAGGACTTTATTGGGGAAAAACAGCATAGTTGTGGTTGCTGGGAAAAGATGGGAGACAGCTGGACCTGAGTGAGTGGGGCCTTCATTCGGTTATCATTCAATAATAGATCTGTTTATTTACTCGCTCTATACAAACCTGCTACAATAAAAGTAATAATGATGCTCACTGAGTGTCAAGTCCAAGTCAGGAGACCCTGCTAACCTTTAGCATACTCACAGCAAATGCTCCAGGTTCGGCTCTTATTTGTACTTGCAGATTGGGAAACTGAGGCTCAGTGAGATAACCTAGTCACATCCCAGCTAATTCACAAAACTGGGACTTGTCTGCTAATTGGTGCTGTGCTCATAGCCATTATGCCTAATGAGGCTCAAGTGTAATTGCCTGTGCTGAAGTCAGAGGTTGGCAAGGATGGCAGTGATCATTTATTAACCTCTAGATCTGCAGTGCCTGGGTCCCGGGCCAGCATAGGATAGCTGCTCGCTAAATGTCAGCAACTCATGACCAGAAACAGAAGACTCAAGAAACTACAGACCCAGTCTAACTCCCTGGACCCAGAGCAAGCCCCAGGGAACAGAAAAATAATTATGTGGATGTAGAAGACCTCAAAGGGAAGCTGCAGCTACCTGAAGACTACAGAGAGATTTTCATCAAGGCAAAGTTGGCAGCAAGAGATAGGGATTGAGTGAGTCAATGAAGGAGAGAGAAGGAGCAACAAGACCTGGGTCATAGGAACCTGGGCAGAGGGTACCCTTCTGAAATCACCAAGGACCACCGAGGACAGTAGAGCAGGAACATGACTGAGAGGGGCTTGCCTCGAGGCACAATTCCTTGTTCTAACTATAGAGTAGAACAAGGCAGAAGGGGCTAGAGATGGGGAAGCCACTTGGGAACAAGGGTGGGGTTTGAACAGGTAGAATCCACCCTCTTTAAAGAAGATGAAGACAAACCCGACCTGCAGGTGCTACAAGGCCTAAATTTGTTCCCCACTTGTCTCTCAAGGCAAGTGTAGAGCCAGGAATGACCACAGGTCAGTCATCAAGGCAAGCTCATGTTAAAGGTGAGAGTAAATTCTCAGAGTCTCGGGGAACATTCTGCTTGGGTTTCTCTTAAGGAAGAGAAGGTTGATGATTACAACTTTAAAAGAGATGAATCCTTAAAGGGCAAAGGCTGTCTGACCACACAGGACCATGTAAGACAGAAGGAAAAAGGAGAGGTCAGAAACTAGGAAGCTGCCTTCATCCTTACAACACCAGGAAGACTGCCTGGAGGTGGGGGAAGGTGACCACATGGTGCCAGGAAACAAATAGAAAGGAAACGAGCTGGTTCTGCTTTTCTGTGTTTATGTATTGATTGGTTGGTTGCTAATATTCAATATTGTGCTGGATAGTCATCTGAAGAGGGAATTTCAATTAAGGAAATGCTTCCGTGAGAGGGGGCTATCGGCAAGCCCATAGGGCATTTTTTTAATTAGTGGCTGATTGGGACATTCTAGCCCATTGTAGGTGATACCATGCCTGGGCTAGTGGTCCTAGGTTCTCTAAGAAAGTAGGCTGGGCAAGCCATGAGAGCAAGCCAAAAAGCAGCTCCCCTTCATGGCCTCTACACCAGCTCCTCCCTCCAAGTTCCTGCCATGTTTGAGTTCCTGTCTTGATTTCATTTGATAATGTACAGAAATACAGAAATGTAAGCCAAAGAAACTTTTTTCCCTCCAGCTTGCTTTTTGGTCATGGTGTTTTATCACAGCAATAGAAACCATAACTAAGACAAATACCATGGGGGTTAAGGGAGGGTAAAGTCAGAGTTATTGCAGCCTTTTCAGAGGAAATCAAAAATATCACATGCTAGGAGGCTGAGCTTGAAGTTAAGGGCCTAAATTTGGCTGTATAGAGACAGACATCATGTGTTAGGGAACCATGGTAGAAGGGATGCTGGTTTGGAATTGCGGCATAGTACAGCATTCAGAAATTATATGGGAGACTATGTTTCTCTAATCTGTTGAAGTATCATTGTATATTAATTCTTTACGGTAAGGTGGGTGACAAGGCAACTGGGAGGCAGAAAAGGGAAAGCAGTCTATGGCACAGCAGCCCTCTCCCTAAGGCAGGTTGGAGCCTTGTTCTCTAACACAAAATGAACTCGGGGAGGAGAGCTAGTGTCCCTGAACTCCACACAGACACTCCCAGGTCCTGTTTGATCCTCAGAACACGCATCGGAAAAGAGACCACAGAGTAAAGAGGTCACCAAGTTCTTTCTACAAAAGGTGTGAGTGTAAATATTCTGAGCTTTAAGGAACCATAAACTTGTTACCACCACTTCCTCTGCTTCCTCTGCTTCCTCTGCTTCCTCCTCTTCCTCTTCCTCCTCCTCTCCCTCCCGCTCTCCTTCCTCCCCCTCTTCCTCTTCCTCTTCTTTCTCCCCCTTCATCACTTCCTTCTCCTCACCCCTGCCCTCCTAATTCTCCTTCTTTTTTTTCTCCATCTTCCCTTTTTCTTCCTCTTTGTAAAAATTGTTTAGAAGTTCCAGAAATCACCATTATCTCAGAGGCCACACAAAAAAGAGGCTTCTGCACTGTTTTGAAATTTTGACATGGGTTTTTGACTTGGGTCTGGATTTTGGTTCTGCTTCTGAATTTGGTTGCTTCTCTATTGCTATAAGACACCATGACCGAGTCAACTTATAGAACAGGTTTGTTTATTTGGAGCTTACGGGTTCAGAGGGTTAAGGTTTATGGCCATCGTGGTGGGGGACCGTGGGGGTAGCAGGCAATCCTGGCACTAGAGCAGTAACTAAGAACTCATGTCATGATCCACAAGTAGGAGGGAGGGAGAAGGGGAGGGCAGTGAGAAAGAGAGAGGGGGAGTGGGAGAGAGCTCAAATACATGAGCCTATGGGACCGTTCTTATTTGAACCACAGGTGTGAATTCAAATTAACAGGCCATGTGACATTTGGCAAGTTATTTAAACTACTCTTACTCTGTAGAATAACCAAAATCTACTTCCCACATTTCATTAGATAGAAATATTATCAGGCACCAGGCTCTGGTCTGTGTTCTGCCATTTATTCGTAGTATGACTCTCACTAATGAATTCTCTGTGCCTCAGTTTCCTCATTTGGATAATGAAGGTGATAACATACTATCTACATGTTTCATTTATTATTATTGACAGGTACCTAGTATAAGATGAATATTTGGCAATTAGTAGCTAACCATTCCCGCTATTCCTCAATGAAAAGGCAAACCAAGAAACAGGCAGGCCGGCTCTCTGGTAGGGCCAGGTTCTGCTAGGGTTCACCTACAGGTCAATCTTAAGTCTGTCTTATAGGAAGCCATCCAGACGGGCTGTGTGAAAAGCTCCCTAGTTTTCTGCCCCATGTGTGGCACTCCCCCACCATCAGATAAGCACTTTCGTAAGCCAAGACCATTTTGATCTCAGCAAAGATCCTGTACACATGCACACACTTGGCAGCTGTGGGCTACAGGCCCTGTGTTCTTGCTTGTGATTTGAGCTATGTTATCAATACTTGTGAATGTAAACTTGGGAGATCAAAGCTGTCCAGGTCACGAAGGCTAATATTTAAATTCCAGACTTGCAGGCACAGCTCTGAAATTCTCTGGCTCCACATCAAGTCTTTGTACAGAAATCAAGTCAAGCATGCATTTGACACAGTTGTGGGGCTCTGGAGTGTGGGTGTGGTATGCATTCAGTAGAAACTGGGGGTCTGCCCAGAATGAAATTCTGTGGAATTCTAATGAAGGACTGTTCTTCAGTTCAGTGCCCTGTGTGACCCTAGTCAGAGCAAACAGATTTCCACAGTTCAGAGACATCACAGAGATCGTTTCAGTCTCTGGAAATACCGTATGCTGTCCTCAGGGCTAATGATTTGGGCCTGACTTAGCACCACTACTTTTCATGTTCGCTCTTCTGTTACTGTGATAAAACACAGACCAAAAATCATCTACTTCATCACAGCTCTCAGGTCACAATGCTCCTTCATCTCTGAGGGAAGCCGAGGCAGGGACCTAGAGTTGAGAACTGAAGCAGAGTCCATGGAGAAACACTGTGTTGGCGTGCTTTTTGTAACTTTCCCAGCTAACTTTATTATACAACCCACAGCTGAGCTGCAACCCTCTCACATCAATCAGGGATCAAGAAAATGCCCCCACAGACATGCCCCCAGGACAGCTGATAGAGGCAGCCTCATTCCTCAGTGGAGATGACCTCTTCTCAGGTGTGTATCAGTTTATGTCAAATTGACAACCAACTTCCATTTGATATAGAAATTATAAATAATGGTCATATATTTTCTGAAACTTGATGATAGCTACGTTTTTAATCACTTGAATTGTACCACCCACCTCCTTTATACCCTTGAGTGTACAGAACCAAGACATCCTTTGGGATCGTCAACTAATCTGTTATCTGTCTAGCTCTTGCAATTCAATCAAACTTTACTGAGTTTTTTTACACATGCTTTTTAGAATGCCAGGCTTTTGTAAGGACAGAAATGAGCAAGCTGAGGTCCGGAGTGATGGATCTGCAGGTGAAGATGCTTGCTACCAAGCCTGTGTTTGGTCCCTAGGACCCACATGATGGAAAAAGAGAGCAATTCCAGTGTGTTTGTTTTTCTCTGACCTCCACTTTTGTGTACACACACACACACACACACACACACACACACACACACACACACACACACAGAGAGAGAGAGAGAGAGAGAGAGAGAGAGAGAGAGGAGACAGAGAAACAGAAAGACAGAGACAGAGATAGAGAGACAGAGAGAAAGAGACAGACACATATACAGTTATAATTTTAGAACAATTTTAAATGGACAGAAGTTTTTGCCATGGAAGACAGATGCTCACTACTACTTATATTATCATGCAGGTGGCTTGACAGAAGAATATGCCCAGGTGTACAGAGTATAGGTAAAGGGATAGCTCATCCTTCCTGTCAGCTGCAAATTTGCTTGCACAGAGGACTTGTACATCCAATCTTCCCTAGGGTCAAGCCCTGGCTCTGGTTTTAAACTGTGTCATTGAAAACAAATAACTTAACCACAGCAAACGTTTGTTTGCTTGACTGTCAACTGAGGGTCCTGAGGAACTTTCTTCATGGAAAATTTGGATTAAATAGATATAATTTGTGCAAAACTTGCAATACTATTGTCCAAAATACTACCACAGTAAGCGAATGTGGCCGCCATCATAAGACAGACTCCATTTAGAACATGACATTCTTGTCAAAGACTCTTCCCTTGTCTGATGATTATAGTCCTGTATTGTATCTGTGTAACACTTTTATAGTTTACAACATGAAGAATTGCCAATTCATGACCTATTGTAGCCTATAAATGAACATTTTTGTAATAGATTTTCAAAGTACCCTCTTCCACAGCGTATCATCAGAGCCCAAGAACTCTGATGCAATGGTATGAGTAGCTGGGTTTGTAAACCTGGCTGGAGCAATGGAAGATTAAGAAAGAAAGACAGACACATGTAACACAAGCAAAGCTTGGGTGGGGTGGACTGAATGTTCTCCCTGTAGGGAAGCAGTCTCAGTTCAGTCATTTTTGATGAGGAAGCTGCAGTCTATGTTACCTTTCTATATTGTTAACATCTGTACATGGACCAGAAGAAGGATTTGCCATTCCTGTGGATCTGAGGCACTGGAGCCCTTGACATGGCTGTGCTCATTTCAGTAATAAACATTCACTCAAGATTTCATCTGCCCTCCACACTCTGAGTGTGCTGACACCATTGAGATTTCCTAGATAACTGTTTTCTCAAACATTGCCCTTTCTTCTTTACACATATGCTAAGATACTGCCTATTCAGTAGTTTCAACTGTTTGGTCCAACTATAAACATACAACCGAATTGAACCACTGTCCATTCCCTAAGGCTTCATTTGTTTAATCTCTGTCCTCTCTGTCTCTCTGTCTCTCTCTGTCTCTCCCTGTTTGTCTCTGTTTCTCTCTCTCTCTCTCTCTCTCTCTCTCTCTCTCTCTCTCTCTCTCTCTCATCTGTTTGTATATATGGGTGCAAGTGTACAAAGGCCAAAGGTCAACCTTAGATGTCTTTTCTTAGATTCCTTTCATTTTTTCTTTTGGATACAGGGTCTTTCACTGGCCTGGAATTTGCTAGTTAAGCTTGGCTGGCCACTGTGCTCTGGGGATATGCTTGTCTGTCTTTCAATGCTAGGATTATAAACATGTCACCTTGCCTGCATTTTTTTATATGGGTTTTGAGGATGGAGTGCAGGGCCTCCTGCTTAAACAGCAAGCAACCTACTAACTAAGTAGTTGACCCAGCTCCTAATCAACTCTTTTGAATAGAAAGCTAGAAAGCTAGAAAGCTAGACTAGCCTTTCTCTAGTACCTGAAGTTGTAGGATGTTAAATGCTGGAAAAGCCAAATGTATCTTTTTGATGGTTTACTTATCCAGTTAATTTTTATAGAGTGCCTTCTAGACACCATACTGGGTATAGGAGATACATAAATCAACATATGCATGAAGTCTTTGCCCAAGTGAACTTTATTATATGGAGAGACTAAATCCAGGCAAGAAAACAAGTCAGTTGTAGCAGAACGTAATGAGTTATGTGCTAAAACTCTGTAGAAAAAAGCAGGATGCACATAGACAGGGAGATACAGCCAATACACAGACATAAGCAACAGCAACAACAACAACAATTTTTCAGAAATTGTAGGAGCATTCATGGGAGCTCCAGCTTCTAGTTCCAGCAAAGTTTGAATCCCAGCTCATCACTGCCCTGCCAGCACTTGGCTGTTCAGTTCTTCCTTGGAGCTCATGGGCTGTTAAGACAGTCCCCTCAGTGCCAGCATTGACTGAATTAGGTTCTGCCAGTTTTAGTCACTAACATGTATTCTGACATGGCAGTTTATATGGGAGAATCCATTCTTTTCTCTCAGAGAGAGAAAGAGAGAGAGAGAGAGAGAGAGAGAGAGAGAGAGAGAGAGAGAGAGAGAGAGAGAGAGAAAGAGAGAGGTTAGTTCTTGGGGGAAGTAGAAATATGGGTCTGAAATGTGAGCTTCATTGAGTCCTCTTTTGGCTATGTGCCTAAGTAACTGATGTAACATGGTATGCTTCAATTGAAAAATTATTCAACTTGGGATCCCCAGTGACCATTTCTGACCTGGACTCAGGTAGATGTACAGAGCTTGATTGGGGTAGCCTAGACCCAAAATGACAAAACTGGTATGTATTCTTTTACATGCAGATGCTAACTTTTGAGCTCTCAATATGAATGTTTACTAAATGAATAACCACAATGACTTATATACATACGAGTGAGGAATAAGGGGAAAGAAAGATCTCTCAAGGAAGGGGAAATAGAATATATAATTAGAGAGAAATGGCAGTGGGAGGGTTTGGTAAGTGGGGATTATGGGAAGGGGGAAAAGAGGGAAATAAAGAAAGAAACCTAGAAAGCAGAATATAGAGAGAAACAGATAACATTAAGGAAATTTATGACAGTAGAAGCTTCTTTAAATAAATACATATATGCATGAAATCTACATAGAATCACCAAATGATGTGGGATACAAAGCCCCATCTAGACAGCAAGTGAAATCTCCAGTGCCAGGAATGGGTTACATCTATTTGAGTCGTTGACCAAAGGGGCCCCATGGAAATTCTCAAATGAATCAGGCCATTGCCAAGTTGTCCTCTGAAAATGGATGGTAAGGCAACATCGCTGAATACAACGACTATATATCTTGTTAAACATAGAATAGTTTATCTGATACCTAACTGCAGCCTTCATCTCTACTCCGGAGTGTTAAAAGGTACTAGAAGGTACCCTGTAAGCTATTAGAGGAGAAAAGTAAACATTAACCCTCCTAACAATCTTTCCGTTTACAATGTTAACCTGCCTGCCTGATATGCCAATACCTAGTAGCACAAACGTAGAAGTAATCAGCCACTTCTCACAGTGTTCTGTTATGCCCATAGATGACTCACTTAGGCGTCATCAGAGATTTCTCCTGCAGAAAATGAGAACTCATACAGACATCCACAACTGGAGAGTATACATAGAGTGAGAGACCGTGAAACAGTCTTTTATTTTTTTAATTACTGTTTTTGATAGTCCCCCCCGCCTCCTGATCCACCCTCCCACAGTTCCTCATCCCATTCCTCCTCCCCTCTGTCTCCAAGAGGATGTCCCCACCTACAACACCCCCTCCTGGCCAGGCCTCCCCACTCCCTGGGGCCTCGAGTTTCCTCAAGGGTTAGTCTCCCACTGAGACCAGACCAGGCAGTCCTCTGCTGAATATATGTTGGGGGCCTCAGACCAGCTCCTGTGTGCTGCCTGGTTGGTGTCTCAGTGTCTGAGAGATCTTAGGGGTCTTGGTTAGTTGAGACTGCTGGTCTTCTTATGGGGTCTCCCTCCTCCTCAGATTCTTCTAGCCTTTCCCTAATTCAACCTCAGGAGTCCCCGACTTCAGTTCATTGGTTGGGTATAAATATCTGCATCTGTCTCTGTCAGCTGCTTGTTGGGCCTCTCGGAAGGCAACCATGTTAGGCACCTATCTGTAAGCACACCATAGCATCAGCAATAGTGTCAGGCCTTAGAGCCTCTCCTTGAGCTGAATCCTAATTTGGGCCTGTCACTGGACCCCCTTTCCCTCAGGCTCTTCTCCATTTTTGTTCCTACAGTTCTTTTAGACAGGAACAATTCTGGGTCAGAGTTTTTGACTGTGGGATGGCAACCCCATCCCTCCACTTGATGTCCTGTCTTTCTACTGGAGGTGGACTCTACAAGTTCCCTCTCCCACTGTTGGGCATCTCATCTAAGGTCTATCCCTTTGAATCCTGAGAGTCTCTCACCTCCCAGGTCTCTGGTATTTCTTAGAGGGTCCCCTTATAACTCCCACTCCCCAGGTTGCCTATTTCCATTCTTTCTGCTGGCCCTCAGGGCTTCACCCCTTTTTCCCTTCAACCATAAGAGATCATGTTCCCCCTTTCCCCTCCCCATCCTCTCTTCCTCCCAGGTCCCTCCCTCCCTCTGCCTCCTGTGATTGCTTTCTTCTCCCTCTCAAGTGGGATTGAAGCATGAAACACTCAGTCTTAAATGAGATGTAGTCATTAAATCCTTCCTTTTGGGGCTCAACATACTATGTGGAAGAGGAAGTAGGAAGATTATAAAAAGCCAAAGGGAATGGATGTGGATGACAGCAGGGAAATAGTGTCTTCCAGATGTAAGAGGACTGACGCATATGTGAAGTTACAGAAACTGTGATAGCATTCCTAGGGTCTGCATAGGTCCAAACCAGATGGGGTCTCATGCTGAGATGGGGAAATGGGCACAAGCTCCTATCCCTAACCACCTTAGTTTGGGTTATTGTTGCTATGTTAAAGCACTATGACCAAAAGCAATTTTGGGGGGAGGATTGTTTGGCTTATACTATCACGTTCATTATCAAGATGGAAGTCAATACAGGAACTCAAACAAGTCAGAACCTAGACGCAGGAGCTGATACAGGGACCATGGAGTGATGCTTCTTACTGGCTTGCTCCCCATACCTTGCTCAGCCTGTTTTCCTTTAGAACCCAGGAGCTCAAGCCCATGGATGGCCACACCCAAAATCATTTAAGAAAAAACTCTACTGACTTGCCTATAGCCCAATCTTATGGAGGCATCTTCTCAATTGGAGTTCCCTCCTCTCAGAAGACTCTAGCTTATGTCAAGTTTACATAAAATTAGCCAGCACACCAAGAAACTATCTCTGATTAATAACTGTCTGCCAAATTAAAAAATAGTATCTTTAGGAGACACTCTCTGGGTATACAAACCATACTTAAGCTTAGGTTCTTTACTCAACAGTATATGGCTAACATAAAATGAACTCTTTTAAGATTTTTTCCATCTCATATTGTTTTATTTGGTTTTATTTTTACCTTACTGGTCTTTTGCTTATATATTATGGGTTCCAATTATATTTTTATGAGGTGTGTGTGTGTGTGCATGTGAGTGTGTGTGTGTGTGTGAATATGTATGTAATTCTTATGTTCCACGACTCCAGTTACATATGTAGCAGAGAATTCCCTTATCTGGCATCAATGGGAGGGGAGGCCCTTGGTCCTGTGAAGTACCAATGCTCCAGTGTAGAAGAAAGGTAGGGAAGTGAGATGAGTATGGGTGGGTAGGTGGGGAAGCACCCTCATAGGAGCAGGGTAAGGGGAGATACAATAAGGGGTTTGCAGAGGGGAAACTGGTAAGGGGGTCAGCATTTGAAATGTAAATAAACAAAATAACCAAAAACAGAAAACAAAACCAAAAACATAAAGAGAAAGTAAAAGAAAAAAAGAAGA
The DNA here is from genome assembly GCF_011064425.1 of Rattus rattus. Classification (NCBI taxonomy): domain Eukaryota; kingdom Metazoa; phylum Chordata; class Mammalia; order Rodentia; family Muridae; genus Rattus; species Rattus rattus. The sequence continues at coordinate 58,274,553 of NC_046154.1, forward strand.
GCATGTGGTGAGGCATGGAGGCCAGGGCTTAGGACTGTGGAGGAGGAGAGATGAGGGGACTGAGAGGCTTATGAATAAGCAGGAGCAGGATTGCAGTTTGGCAGGTATTAGGGGATGTGATAGAATTTAGGACTATTGATCGATCCTGGATTTTTTCATAAGAAACCAAATGGACAGTGTTTCTCCTCTGGGTGGGTAGTGAAGATAGACTGGTAAAAGGAAATACTCATTAAGATTCTGCTGTTGCCTCTCACCCCATACTTTGGAACTACGGGTGCTGAAAAAGTAGCTCAGTGGTTAACAGCACCAGCTGCTCTTGCAGAGGATCGTGGTTCAGGTCTCAGTACTCGCACTGTAGCTCTCAACCATTTGGAACTCTAGTTCTAGGGGATGCGGCACGCTCTTCCAACTTCAGGCACCAGGTACAAGTGTGAGGCACAGACATACATGCAGGCAAAATTCCAGTACCCTTGAACTGTATGAACTCTACATCCAAGGTCAACAACTGACGAAATTAGTCCAAAGAATACTCAATATATTGAGAATACTCAAGGATGGAGGCCACGGCCTGCTGTTCTTCATGGCTATACAGTTGGCCATCCAGTGTCCTATCTGTCCTTGATCAGTGTTGTTACAGCCTGAATGGATTAACTCCTGTTTCTGAACACCAGAGCTAGGCATTGGGCAATTGCTGAGATGGCTATCTTGCATGAGAAGGGACAGGTCCAATCCCTGGGGGAGGTGTGGGGAGGCAGAGTTGGATGGGGGAAGGTGTTCTAAGTGGAGAAAGAACTATGTTCTCTATCCAGATGTGTGTGGGATCACCATGAACTAGCACTGAGACAAGGTATACTTACAGTCTAACAAGACAGATGAGCATTGTATCTTGTAAGAGAAAGGTAAGAATAGAAAATAACACCATGTAAGAGAGTTGAGAAGAAAACCAGACGTAATCATTTATTCATTACATAAGTCTAATCCATGTACAAAACTGTTCCATGTATAAACTCTTGGTAAATGTGGGAATGGGGGGGGGTGTTCAGTGCTAGTAGAGTGTGCTAGTTGGTCTTTACCAACTCGACACAAACCTAGACATATCTGGGAAGAAGGAATCTTAATTAAGAAAATATCTCTGTAAGACTAGCTTGTAGGCAAGTCTGTTGGGCTTATTGATTGATGACTCATGTCATGTTAGGTCTATCCTATTGTGGGCAGTGGCAGCCCTGGGCAGGTAGTCCTTAGTTGTATAAGAAAAGGGGCTGAGCAAGCCATGGGGGGCAAGCCGGTGAGCAGTATTCCTCCAGGTTCCTGTCTTGAGTCCCCTCAGTGAAGGTGTGTGATCTGAAAGTTGTAAGCTTAAACAGTAGAAACCCTCAAACACAACAATGAATACGAGCACATGAAAGGGTCAAATAAACAAAGCAGTTTGGAAATTTTGTGCACTACAAGCCCTTTGTTTACGCAGTGGTCTAGACTGATAGCAAAGTGGAGTGGTAGCCCAGTCCTTGCTCTGTTCTCTGAGCTGTACACAGCTGCTTAGTACTTCCATACAATAGGAACCTTCTCTCTCTTATGGTACACACTACAGAAGCTGTAAACACAGGGTTGGGTAGGGGGGTGGTGGTAAGGTTAGAGAAGTAATAGGGCCCAGACCTAAAGTGCCTTGAAAGTCATTGTGAAGGCTTTAGCCTTTCTTCTGAACAGACCATGCTTGACAGAACAATGGGGCAAAAGAGACCAGAGAGGTGCCCTGGATTGGTTCCTGGTCATTCTTATTCATTTTTGGCTAACCCTGCTTTGTCCTGATTTGCAATTTATCCTGTGTAGACAGGGAGGGAGGGAGAGGGAGAGGGAGAGAGAGAGAGAGAGAGAGAGAGAGAGAGAGAGAGAGAGGGAGAGGGAGAGGGAGAGGGAGAGGGAGAGGGAGAGAGAGAGAGAGACTAATTCTTTCTCTGTCTCTAAATGGCATTTATCAAAGTTTTGATTCTCAACTGACCCTTCACAGAAACGATTGGAAAGTTTTAGGTAGAAAGAGGTAGGAAAAACCAGCCCTGCCCCCTCCTAAGGTGGGCTCAAACCGACATTCTTTTTTAGTGCTCCATGGTCGTGGTGGGAAGGCTTGAGGGAACCTCAAGGAAGTCTGAGGGAACGTGGACATGGGTCCATACCTGTCTCCCTGTGTCCTGGGTGAGGCAGTTGTACCTCTCTGTGAGTAAACAAGGGCATTGTTGGGGTTCAGGGGCTCTGATGACAGCCTCTCTAAGTTTACTTCCTGCTCTTATGGTCCTGAACCCTCCCTTGCCCTTCTCTTCCCAAAGTTCCTCCTCTTTGGGCTTATAAATGTGTAAAGTGTTGAAAACCATGTAGGAGGTTGCAGGGTGGAGGCCCCTGGGGACTGGGTGAGTGATCAACGCCCAGGAGCAGCCAGGGTCCTGGGAGTCCTCGCTGGTCACCACTGAGAGAAGGGCAAGCTCTCCTTGCAAAGGGGCTCTGACAGGCTAATGTAAACCAGATGTGCACCAGAGAGAGCAAGGCCTATTACTAAGTGTTGTGAAATGGCCCAGGGGAGGTAAATAAGCAAAAACAGGCCAGTTGCCTAGCAGCACATACAACAAAACAAGCAGCAGCCTAGTTGGCATTGGACCAGGCAGAGCAGCTTTCTGCAGGGGGCGGGAGAGACAGGGAGGGCTCAATCTGATGAGACCCAAGAGGCTGGCTCCCCAGCACCTTCCAAACTCCCTGCTAGGTTATCCCCGATCCCCTGGGTACTAGGGTCTGCCATCTGATCAGTCCACGTTGGCTCCACAGGCACAGTGACTGCTTTCAGTGAACCCCTACGGGTCAGTGTCAAGGGTTTCTTAATCGGGGGAAAGAGGATCTGTACCCACTTCTGAGGGCTATGCGCTGACTATATCCACTGAGAGGGTTAACAGCAGGGACAGAGCTGCAAAGATCTCCTAAAGGTCCTCAATATTCTTATCATAGTCTTCAGCCATGAGTGCTCCATATCCCCAGGTATCTCTTAAACTTGTAACCCAGTATGAACGAGGCACTGGGATAGCTCCAAGTTAGACAGAATGGATCAAAAGAGGCTCACACCTTGTTCTCAAAGGATCTATCTACAGCTTACGGAGGAGATAACCATGATCAAGGAATCACATGCTCAAATGCATGGTTGCAAATGTTGCTTAATGCTTTGAAAGAAGATGCAGAGTGGCAAGAAACAGCGAAGCAGTGATTGAGTTTCAACAGTGTGTGAGGCAGCTTGCTTTTAGAAGGAGAAGCTGAGATGTGCAAATGATTAGCACTCACCAGGAGAAAGGGGGTGGGGGCACAAATGAGAAAGTGTGGTGACATGAAGGTGCTTTGGGGGGAATGCCTGAGAGAGTGGCACTGGAGGAATGTCTGTGAAGTGGGTTCTGGGGTAGAGAAGTAGATGGGAGACAGGTCACTTGAGACACAAGAGATCACATGAGATTGATGGGGGATTTTGTCTCAAGCTCAATGAGAAATGTATGGGGTTTATTTACTGAAAACTAATTTCAGGAGTGTAGGAGTCCTGACTTATTAGGTTCACATTTGTAAAAGATTACTCCTGGGTACAACATGGCAGTCCTGAAAAGGAATGAGAGGGGCCAGGAAAGCTTGTCAGGAGGATAGGATTATCAGCAAACTGAAAACAGAAAAGTTCATGAACTAGCTCAGGGTCACAGGCAGGGCTGCGATCCAAGCCTAGACTTGCACAGTACCAATCAGGTTAGTGTTTCCAGGTTCCTGATTCTTCAGACCAATTCTACAGAAACTTCCTCACCCTTAGCTGACCTCCCCACCCCCACCCCAGAGGAGTGTATCCCGTCCCGGCTGGATGATGAGTAAACACTGGCCTGTAAAGGCCCAATCAACACTGTAGACAAGGATGCCTTGGCCACTACCTAGCCCTTCCCTGTAGTGGGATTCCACTTTGCCTATTCTCCCTGAGCTAGCCACCTTAACTAGAGAGGTCTTCATCTGTACCTAGTCCTTAGAGAAATCCAATCTCTGGCAATGTGGTGTTATGAACAGACATGGCTTGCAATCAAGACTGGAGTTTGAGTTCTTTATCTGCTTTTCACGAGCTTCCCCTTCGAGTTGTTTGTGTGTTCTAAACAAGTTACTCAACGTTTGTAATTGGAATAATAATTCTTGACTTATTAGTATCAATAGAAAAGGTGTCTCAAACTCCTCGACTTCTCCCTTTCCCTCCCCCTTTCCTTCTCCCTTTCTCTCTCCCTACCCCTCATCAAACTTTTTGACAACTTTTCTAACTTCACCCTGGGCAGGCTACCTCCAAGGGAGATCACTGGTGTGCAATGTCTCAGGTGGACAAGTACGGCCAAACTGAAGACTCTCCATGAGACTCCATAGATGATCTCTCTACCCACTGCAGGGAAAAGAGGCCCGAGTCCTGGGACAGGAGGGGAGTCTACTTTGCAGGGCATCTCTGCTGTCTTAGTTGGGATTCCTATTGATGTAATAAAAATGTCATAACTGAAAGCAAGTTGAGCAGGAAATAATAGGTTACAGTTCCATGTTACAATCCATTGCCAAAGGAAGATGAATGGAAAAATGAAAAAAAAAAAAAAGGAAAGGAAAGGAAAGGACATGATTACACCTAGGTATGGCATAAGAGAAAGTTAATTATAGATAAAAGGGAGACATAGCCAGAGGTGGGGACATCTGGGAGAGCCCAGAGTGGTTATGATCCTGGGCCAGGCCATATAAAGAGAGGGAGTAGGAAAGGGAGATCAAAATCAAGAGGCCAAGAAGATTAAGAGTAAATGAAAAGTTCAGGTAACTAAATGATTGGATTATATAGGAAAGAGCAACTAGGGGGAAGGGCTAGGGTTTAGGTTAGATGGAGGGCTATGCCAGCCATACCTGTACCAGGAAGGGGCAGAGGGATGTAGGGAAAACCTGGTGACCAGGTTCGCTTTGATATATTGGGTATGCACCTTAACCTTTTGCCCTGAGTTTGAGACCTAACAGAAGTTAGAATGGGAACACAAGGCAAGAACCTGGAAGTAAGAACTACAGCAGAAAGCATGGAGGAGAGCTTCTTAGTGGCTTGCTCAGCATGCTTTCTTTAATCCTGGGACTACTAGCCCAGGGATGGCACTGCCTACACTGAGCAGGGCTCTCCCCCATCAGTCATCAATCAAGAAAGTGCTCCATAGGGTTACTCATAGAACAATCTAGTGAGACATTTTCCCAACTGAGGTTCCCTCTTCCCAAATGACTCAAGTTTGTGTCAAACTGACATAAAACTGGCAATACAGAGGCATTGACAAGAATCGGGCAGTTACTTGATTCTAACATGTAACCCCTTTGGAGGCTGGGAGCTGCCGCTTTAGGGCGGGGAGGTCAACTTGAAAAGCCGTGACACACATTTAAAAGACAGCCAAGGGCCAGTCTTCCCGGTAGAGGGGAAGTCCACTTTGCAGGCCACCTCTGCTGTCATAATCTGTGCAATAATGTATGTAAGTGTAACTTTGAATCTCCCGTTATAATTATTGTCTGTGAGGCTTATTGCATCGTCTAATAACCGAGGCCTAGCCCTGGATGTTTCTAGCCTCCATACAATCTAATCTAGGCCTAGGCTGATCCAACTCAGCTGTTCTGACTCAAACTGCTCTCAAGCTGACACTCTCTCTCTCTCTCTCTCCTCTCTCTCTCTCTCTCTCTCTCTCTCTCTCTCTCTCTCTCTCTCCCTGAATGGAATTCTCTACTTGACCTCATACTAACTCTTGCAATATATTCTAATCCATTGGCTTCACCTATGACCTATGTCTAGCTTTTCCACTCTTCAATCTGTCTCTGTAAAACTCTCCTGGTAAAACTGCCTGCCTGCTCTGTTTTTTTTTTTTTTCTGCACTGTTCTCTCTCCTAAGTAGCCTCCCTTTCCTCTCTCTTCTCCTGAGAGTTGGGTGTATCCTATTCTGCCTAATTTTACTCTGATTTCTGATTCATCACTTTGTCTGCCACTCTACTAGACATTACAAACTAACTTTACCTTCATTGTTTGGGATTAAAGGTGTGTACTAAGGGCATGCCTGTATGCCAAACAGAAGTATTAAAAGTGTGTGCTAAGGCTGAACCATACCACAACTAGAAACAGCTTTTTTAAACTAAATTACACAATCTTGGGGTTCATAGTGTGATCAAATATCTTGCAACAAGTATGTAAGGAGATCACCATGGGCAGTGGTACATGAGGCTCTCCTGTCTTCAGGTCTCCCCCTTTTCTAGGAAAGTTCTATTTGCAGACCTTGTAGAGTATAAATAGGACTTTATATACAGGGATGCTAAATTAGCTAGACAGTAACTTGACACTTGGTGTAGGAGAGCAACGCACGAGTGTTTCAAACTAAATATGAATTCTTTTCCAGAGAAGTCCTTTTAAAAAGTTTATTTTTATTGTATGTCTATGAGTGCTTGTTTGCATATATGTGTTTGTACTATGTGTTCCTGGGGCCTGTGCATGCCAGAAGAGAGCTTCACATCCCCAGGAACTGTCATTAAAATTTTGGTCGTGAGCTACTATGTGGATGCTGGGAACTGAACCCAGGTCCTCTGGAAGAGCAACAATTGCTGATGAGAGATCTGATATGGTTTTGAAGTATTTACCTTTGTAGATGATTTGATATTTTCCCTTAACAGTGTTTCATGTTGTTATATTTATACTTATTTATATTTTAACATATTTACTATAATATTCCTCTCTGGTCCTGTCTTTCTGGGGGCTCTAAATGCCTCTTGTAGTTCTATGTCCATTCCCATCTGTGTGTTTGGAGAACTTTCTGCTATATTTTCATCAAGTGTTGTTTTTACAATTTCATAAGCAGTAATGGGCATAAAAGGACAAGTTACAATACAGTAAGAGTGGATGACTTCAACTAATTCTCTCATCTTTAGATAGGTCAGGAAAAACAAAAAGTAACAAAGTAACATAATTAAATTACAGCATAAAGAAAAAAGAATTTAATAGATACCTATGGTATATCTCATCCAGCATATATGGAACATATATTCTTTTCATCGTCCTTTATAGCTACCATTATAACTGATCACATTGTAGGCCACAAAGCAAGTTTTCCATTAAAAAATTACACTAATTCTTATTAGATCATAGTTAAATGAAACTAAAAATCAAGAAACAAGAGAAACCACAGAAACTACACAAATACATGGATACAGAACAACACACTCTTGAAGAAATCAGAGAGGAAGTTAAAACTTCCTAGAATCAAATGAAATTAAAAGTCTAAGTTATCAGACCCTTTGGGATTCAACTTCAGCTTTTCTCAGAGGGGAGTTTATAGCTATGAGGGCTTACATGATAAACTCAGAAAGGCCAAAATAAGTACCCCCAACAAAATACTGTGAGCTCTACAATACAGGAACAGGCAAATGTGAAGGACATCAGGAAGCAATAAAAACCATGGCAGAGATTAATCAGAGAGACTGAAAAAAAATCAAACAAAAATGTGTTATTTGACAAAAATAATTGGAAAGCCTCTAGTGAAACTCACAAAAAATAAAATAAAATAAAAGAGGGGGCCAAAATTAATATAATGTAAAAAAAGAATGTCATAAGGAATATCAAGGAAATTCGTAAGACTGTGGGATGCTTTGAAAACTTTCACATATTCTCTAAACTGGAAAACCTAAGAGAAAGGATACTTTCCTGGACACACATGGCCTACTCAAATCAACAAGACATAAGCAACGCAACCAAATCCATACAGTGAAATTAAAGAAGTAACAAAAAATTGCCTTACAAAGAAAAACACAAGATTGTGTGGATTGAATTCCTAATTATGACAAACCTATCTGAAAGAGCTAAACCCAGCATTCCTGAAACTTTTAAACCAAATGAAAATGAGGAAACACTGACGGATGCATCATGATGTATTAATCTAATGCCAAAACCCAGAAAAGAACACAATAACAAACAAACTTGGAAACCAGTTTCCACAGTGAACACAAATGAAAATACTACCAATCAAACCAACAGATTCAATTTAAGAACACACTGAGATTATAAACCAGTACCATGTCGGTTTTATCCCAGGGATGTAAAGTCAGTTAAACATATGGAAATCAACAAATGCAATGCAATATATAGTGATAGGTACGCCCATTTCAATCCGATAAGCCTGATATAGAATACTCCTTTATGACAAAAGCCCTCCTAAAAGAAATCAGGAATAGATGTAATATGTGTGAACATAAAACAGCTTTACATGACAAAATTAAAGCCAACAAGGGCACAAGTTCTATTAACTGGCCAGCTAGATGCTTAAAATAGTTTTGTTAAACATTCATGATCTTTTTAAAATTTAATACTTTTTGTTCACTATTTCAAATTATTGCCATCTACCCATGTAATCAGTGTGAAAATTATTAAGGATGGTGTTGTAGTTTTGGGGGCTGTAACCCTGGTACTGGAGAGGCAGAAACAAGATGCTTGAGACCTGGCAAGCCAGGCTAGCTGGATTAGAGAGCTCTGGGTTCACTGTAAAAAGTAAGGCAGAGGGTAATTGAGAAAGACACACAGCATCTGCATCTGTCCTCCACATACACACACATTCATATGCACTCATGTATGTTACATATGTGTACATATGTAAATAGCCTTTTATATACTGTTTTCAAAACCCAGTATATATTTTATACTAAAATATGTTTAGTCATGGAATTTTTATCAATTCTTTTTCGGAAAAAGTTTTCACTGTAACGTTCTCATACACACAAATGATTGTACTTTGGTCTTATTCACACCCCACCCCACTCCCTGCTGTGCTCTGCGATCCACCGTCCCCATCTTGCTGGTCTCATTCTCCCTGCAAATGGTCCTTGTGTAGATAAACACAGCTGCAGGGAGTACATGAGTAGAATAGCTACGCACGTTCATCAATGTGGGACCTTTTTTCAAATGTTTATTCCTCATTGGTATTTCCTCCCTTGAAAACGGTCTATTCAGTGTGTTGGCGTTAGTTTATTGCGGTGTTGTGGAGGGAAACACTGAGCTAAAGTCAGCCCAGGCACAGTTAGCGATTGGATGACTTGATGCTCACTGCTCAGAAGCCTTTCAATTCCATGCAATCTCATGTGTCAGTTCGGGGTTTACAACCTGTGCTATTGAAGTCCTTTTGAAAAGGCGCTTGCCTGAGTTTACAACTTGAGGACTTTTACCCATGGTTTAATCTGAAAGTGTCAAAGTTTTAGGCTATAAATCGAGGTTCTTGGTCCATTTCTATTGATTTTTTTTTCTTACTGAAAGATACAAGTTCTTCTTCATGAGGACATCCAGTTTTCCCAGCATCATTTCTTGAAGAGGCTATCTCTAATATTTTCTAAAATCGAATGTGAGGTATGTCCATATGTCTTTTTAGTGTACTCTGAGATCAGGTATTGTGATACCTCCACCATTGTTCTTTCTGTTTGGCACCACTCCTGCTATTTAGGATCATTTTGGCTTAAATATGAATTTTGAGTTTTTTTTGTCTAATTCTGTGAAAACTATAATTGGAATTTTGATAGAGGTTTCATTGAAACTGTAGTCTTTTTTGTTTTAATATGGCCGTTTTTATAATACTAATTTTGGTAAATCCCTGAGCATGGGGTTCTATCTACCTTCTGGTGCCTCTGCTGTTCATCCATGATTCACAGCTGTTCCCAGCCAGTGAGAGAGTAGTTCAAGAGGTAGTTAATTCCTGAGATACATGCAACTTCTATAAGAAACATTGGGTCAAAAACTCCCAGCAACTTGTCTACCATTTTTTACAACTAATCACCAAGAAATAAACTTATAATGTTGAAACACTGGTTCCTTGTTCTTGTCTGATGAAGAAGTTAACCTATCATGTTGCTTGTATCTTTACATATGAGAATTCTGGTTAGCCTTGGGTTCTCCTATATGTCTTATCAGCGTGTAAGTTTCTTAATAAAGATACAGAGATTAAATACTTTTTTTCTGTATCTAGGCCATAACTCAGGGTATTCCCATCTGTAATTTGTAGCCAAATAGGGGCTATTTCTCCTTGTCCCAACTTCTAATAGTGCATATTGCACCCCATACACACATACATATAGAGAAAGTGTAATTATGAGAATTAAACTAATATTTAATTCAATGAAATCATGCATAACTTCTGTAGATAAATTTTCTACATTGACTGACTAAGAAAGTGTTTCTTTTTTGGCTTTCTGTATTTTTTTTTAACAAAAGGAACTTTATTAAACATCTAGTGCTACATAACAAATTACTCCCAAAATTAGTGGTTTTAAAGCAACAATTATTTATCATCTCAATTCTGTGGTTAAGAATCTAATATGTGTTGGTTTAAGGGTTCTCATAAGACTGGTCAAACCGAGTTCAAACTGGAGGGAGCCAGAGATTTTCATCTTCCCAGCTTACTCCTGTGTTTGCAAACTTTTATCCCACACTTGCACCTCCCTCCTGAACCGCTTAATAGAGAGCTAGTCTCCTCAAAAGTGCGCTTCTTGAATGTGATTTCAAGATAGAAGCTACAGAATTTTTATAATGTAATTTTAGGGATGGCCACTGATTATTTCTCCCACAAGGTGAGCATGTGAGCATCATTGGGGGCAGGCTTCCTGGCTGTTTATACCAGAAAAAAAACCTAGAATTTTTCAAGAGTCTCTTATAGTAGACTACTGGAATCTTTGAGCTTCTCATGCCAGTGTTTCTCCGCCTTCAATTTTAGGCCTAGCAGGGTTATGAGTATAGTCACTCATGATATGTCAAAGAGACAGAAACATTATGGTTACTCTCACAGTGAAAATTTAATATAAAGCATTGTTAAGTACATGTTAAGGAATTAAAAACAACAACAACAACAGCAGCAGCAGCAGCAGCAGCAGCAGCAGCAGCAAAAAGAATAATGGGAGTTAGTAATCAAAGGGAACAGTTACCATACCTGTTCCCTGGGGAATAAAGGAGCCAGGTGTGAATTATGAAGCTACCATGCTCAGGGCACTGAATTACAGAAATATTATTGCTCATCCAGTGCTGAGCCTTTGGCCTGAAAGAGTTGCTCTGTGGAGCTGGGACCCAGAGTCTTAAGGAGTGATTATAGTTGGTGCTGGGGTCTAATCCATTAGAAAGTAGAAGAATCTGGTACATGAAGAAACAAGGTTGGGGTGGTGCTAGCATTTCTTCTAGGCTCCATGATCCTGACAGAAAATGAAGCAACAGAAGTAACAAGTGTCCATTTTCCTTTCCAGCCCAACACCTTTGCTAGTGTCTTAGTCAGGGTTTCTATTCCTGCACAAACATCATGATCAAGAAGCAAGTTGGGAAAGAAAGGGTTTATTTAGCTTACACCTCTTCATTGCTGTTCATCACCAAAGGAAGTCCAGACTGGAACTCAAGCAGGTTGAGAAGCAGGAGCTGATGCAGAGGCCATGGAGGGATGTTACTTACTGGCTTGCTTCACCTGGCTTGTTCAGCTTGCTTTCTTATAAAACCCAAGACCACCAGCCCAGGGATGGCACCACCCACAATGGGCTGGGTCCTCTCACCTTGACCACTAGTTGAAAAATGCCTTACAGCTGGGTCTCATGAAGGCATTTCCACAACTGAGGCTCCTTCTCTGTGATAACTCCAGCTTGTGTCAAGTTGACATACAAAATCATCATGATTTGTATGTAGACCCAAGTCCAACTCTGGTGACAATATCTTCATATCTATTTTAAATATCTCATTGTAAGAGTTGGCATTTGTACATCTCATATCTATTATAAGTAATAGCACAGAAAAACTAGCAAACTAGACCACTCTGTGGGTAGGAAGAAAGGTTTATTGGGGATCAAACTTCCAAGGCCATTTCTTGGGCTGGGGGAGGGGCAGAACAAAGAGTAAAATGGCAAAGCAGCATGAAGATTTTCAATGACATCAGGGTGGGATCTGGGCTTGAATAAGCTGTTGGGAAGTAGGTATATCCACCCAAGGAATTGACCTTTGGGAGAAGGTTAGGGCAAGGTACTAACAAATGGGAACCCACCTTAAAGGATCTGCTTTTCTGGTAAACAGAAACCTGCCTTTAGGCTTCTTTACCTAATAACAATCTTGGCCAAAGTCTTTCTGTTTAGAAAAATGCATCTAGCACTTCCAGTTTTTGGTTTGTTTTTTTTTTTTAATTTGGGGTTGGGGATGGGCAGTGAACAGTAGGGAGTGGGGATGGGTGGTGTGGATTTGGACCTAAGGTCTATATTATCTCATTTCATCATATGTGAATGATTGGAATCCTTTTCCCATAAAAGACAATGATGCACAGACAGGAAAAATGCTTATCAAGTGATGTGTTAACATGTCATCAGGGCTTCCTGTACGTTCAGACTCTTATCTCAAACCAGTACATTGTCCACTATGTCATACTGTCTTCTCAACATCTCTCTGAAGGTCACATGATCCATGGCCTGATGCTCGACTATTAGCAATGTTCATTTTAATTCTCCTTAAGCAGCTATTTATTCATATTCCATTTATTCAACAAATATATATATATTTTCACCCCAGAAGGAGAACTCATAATAGACCAAAGTAATAATTGAACTGATGAGTTTTTATTGAAGTTATTAACAGGAATATGGGTAAGGTTACCTACAAGGAGCAAATACAGCTCAAAAAGCAGCCATATCATAGAAGAGACTGCCAGACATGATTGACAGGTTATAGCTCATGACAACTGTAACCCTAGACCTAGAGCCTCCTTCCCCAGCAGTTGTTTACTTCTTTCTCCACCATTGACATGTGACCTTTTGTTCTCCTACTGCTTCTCTCTCCTCCAAGAAACTGCCATATAGCAAATAATTTGAATACAGTTCTGAAATCAACTGCGAATCTTCCTCAGGAATTTTCTCAAAATATCAGCAAGTCTACAATCTTTTCTAGAACTCTGAGCTATACGCCCGAGATCACAGGCGACAGGATTTACCCCACTTGGGTTCCTGGACTAAGGAGTTTGCTTTAGGTCACCACAATCTAGCTATTCCTGAGCTGTCCCTGAAGAAACTCCCATCTGTCTTTGCGACATCTCTTTGATGTCACTGTGGCATTTTCTAGAGCAAAAGTGGTGCAGACAGGCTCCTAAAAGATGAGCAGTGTCCCTGAGGAGAGACTGAGCAGGAGAGAGCCCTTACTTTGGAAACCCCTGGTGGTCAGATGTAAGGTCCTGTTTCCCAATTGGTTCTTAATCTATCAATACAAATGCCATGGGCCAATTGCTGAGTGGAAGGATAGGTGGGACTTCCGGGACCCCACAGGAAGCTGGAGAATTTAACCATGCTTCAGAGAGAGAAAAGCCAACCAGCCGTGTGAGGTCTGGGGCTGAGCTGCCACAGGCTGTTCTGCAGGTTGAGGACATTGAGGTGGCTGAGCAACTGAAGTTGAGTGCAGATTTAGAGTGCTGAGCAGGGAGTACTGAGAAGGGGAAGCTAGCTGAGGTAGATAGGGGGTGCCCAGCAGTTGAGCCAAAAAAGGAAAAATGAAATTGAGCAACTGTGTGTGTCTGTGTTTTTCATCTGTAAATTGAATATTCTCTGGGCAGAGTACTATGGTAGCAGTAGCATGGCCTGTTTCCTGAACTTGGGCAGGATTGCAAAAGCTACACACAGCAGTCAGATTTCTGAGCTGTATTTCCACCCCATCCCACCCCTTAGTTCTGCAAAGATTTCTTTCTGTAGGTTTCAGACAAGCTCTAAACCTATGTCTGAAGATGCCTCACAAAGACCTCTAACTTTTTGCCTTCTCAGTTCCCAACTCACAACCTTGTCATGCCATACTGAGTGTTACAATGATTTTGATAAAGAGAAGAAATTTTAATGCTTACCAAATACAAACAAAACCAAAAATCAAAACAACAACAAAACCCCCAAACGGAAACCACATTGGAGGTTGATTGGGTAGAGACGGCAGGACATCATGAACTTTCTAGAAGGTTATCATAGTCTTAAATGCTTTGCCCAGCTAATAGTTCTTTCTTGTGGGAAAGAGAGTGATTGAAACCTTTTTAGCCTTAATATTTTTCAAAATATTTCTGTAGTGTCAGAATTTTTTAGTTATTTGTTATATGTGAAACCTAATAGGTATATGAATATGTACTTTAGAATACATTTAACGTGTTATTGTTATTAAAATTATATTTGTAGTTCACAGGTTCCAGGAACTAGGGAAGACTTATGAAGCATTACCTATCCAATGCTGTTCTACTGTGCAACACCAGCATCAGTAGGAGCTTGAGGGATGTGCAGAATCTCAAGCATTTGAACAAATCTGGTGATTTATCAGCACATTAGCATTTAAAAATCTCTAGACCAGCTAGCTTCTTGGTCCAGTGGGTGGGGGATCATTTGGAAAAAGTTCATACATATCTTCAAACCCCAAACTGCTTCCCCAGTTTGCAATCTTCCAGAACTCAGTTTGGTTTTCTATATTTTTATTCCTTAGCAATTGTGTTCTAGGTCTCACGGCCACATGGTTAAGTGAGCATCGTCCAAAACTTCATCTTTCAACACAGTTCAAAGCAACAGCAAGTCTACAATCTTCTCCTGCCCTCTGAGATGTATGCCTAAGGTCAAAGGAGACAACAAGAGTAGGGTAAGAGACATTATCAGTTGGAATCCAGAGTTCATCAGTGTTGGGTTGGGCCCCAACTCATACTGTAATTGTGTTTGAGAAAAAGCCAGGATATGTTTGAAAACAATTAAAGGTAGGGAAGCCAAGAAAAACCACAATGCCAAGGAACTTTGGGAAAGTCAAAGACAGGCAAAGGTCAGGGCTAAAAATCTCTCAGTTCCCTTTGGCACAGGTGCTCGCTATCCTGCTGGAATATGAATGTAGGAGTCCCTGACCAGTTCTGATTGCTTCTGTGCATGCTAAGCAGGCCAGCTGCTTGTGGATGTGTATTCAGCTATTTGCACATGTAAGTGGACAAGACGATACCTATATACTGGTGTGTCTGAGGTTAATTCCACTGGGTGAAAATAAGACCAGTACCACAGTTTTTTGAGTCAAATTGGAAACACACTTTATTAAATACTGGTCAGGATAATGGATAGGATACTCCTGTGTATGGCCAGGTCCATACTAGGATTCCCAGCTAATGATCATGGATAATGATTATGGATTGCATAAGTTGGGTTCTCATAAAGACAAAATCTACAAGGCTATGTATGTCTTACCTTTGTCCAATTGAGAGTGATCATAAATCCTGACATACTTCCTATCTATATAGTTCCTGACTACATGTGATCGAGCACATCTTATGTAGTTATGGCAACAAACTTCCTTTATAGAAGTGAAAATGAATGGCTTGTTATCTTACTTGAACAACAGCCCCCCAGCATTCCAGGAAGTTACCTGTCCTTGGGCAAGTAGGGCTTACAGGTTAGAGGCATTTATGTTTTATAGATCTCCTGAGCATAGCAATTAAAACTTAAAACATAATTTTATCCCTCACAGGGTCTGTAGCTCTGTCTTCTCATCTTGATCTGAATATATCCTGTAGGTTGGGGTTCCTGACTTAAGAGATGTCTGAGTTCACACACAGAGGGAACTCATAGAAGGGCTCTCCAAGTTCCCAAGCTGGAGTCAAAGAATTCTTACTTGAAACATTGGAGGATTCTGAGACTAAAGATATAGCTGTGTGGGAAACACACACACAAAAACCACAAAGTCCTTAGGGCCAAAAGGATTCTCTTTCCTCTACCAAGCTGCTCGTGTATGATTATGGGAGGGGGCACCAACACTTCACAGTTTCGGCTAACATTAATACAAGTGAGTGTCATTCACACACACACACACACACACACACACATATATATATATATATATATATATATATATATATATATATATATATAATAAATAAAAAGAATAGAATAGAATAGAAAATCAAACTGTCTTAGTTGGAATTTTGTTGCTGTGAAAGACACTGACCACAATAACTCTTTTTTTTTTTTTTTATTAACTTGAGTATTTCTGATTTACATTTCGAGTGTTATTCCCTTTCCCGGTTTCCGGGCAAACATCCCCCTAATCCCTCCCCCTCCCCTCTTTATGGGTGTTCCCTCCCCATCCTCCCCCATTGCCGCCCTCCCCCAACAATCACGTTCACTGGGGGTTCAGTCTTAGCAGGACCAAGGGCTTCCCCTTCCACTATCTTACTAGAATATTCATTGTTACCTATGAGGTCAGAGTCCAGGGTCAGCCCATTTATAGTCTTTAGGTAGTGGCTTAGTCCCTGGAAGCTCTGGTTGCTTGGCATTATTGTTCATAAGGGGTCTTGAGCTCCTTCAAGCTCTTCCAGTTCTTTCTCTGATTCCTTCAACGGGGGTCCCGTTCTCAGTTCAGTGGTTTGCTGCTGGCATTCGCCTCTGTATTTGCTGTATTCTGGCTGTATCTCTCAGGAGAGATCTACATCCGGCTCCTGTCGGCATGCACTTCTTTGCTTCATCCATCTTGTCTAATTGGATGGCTGTATATGTATGGGCCACCTGTGGGGCAGGCTCTGAATGGGTGTTCGTTCTGTGTCTGTTTAATCTTTGCCTCTCTATTCCCTGCCAAGGGTATTCTTGTTCCCCTTTTAAAGAAGTGAAGCATTCACATTTTGATCATCTGTATTGAGTTTCATTTGTTCTAGGCATCTAGGGTAATTCAAGCATTTGGGCTAATAGCCACTTATCAATGAGTGCATACCATGTGTGTTTTTCTGTGATTGGGTTACCTCACTCAGGATGATATTTTCCAGTTCCAACCATTTGCCTATGAATTTCATAAAGTCATTGTTTTTGATAGCTGAGTAATATTCCATTGTGTAGGTGTACCACATTTTCTGTATCCATTCCTCTGTTGAAGGGCATCTGGGTTCTTTCCAGCTTCTGGCTATTATAAATAAGGCTGCAATGAATATAGTGGAGCACGTGTCTTTTTTATATGTTGGGGCATCTTTTGGGTATATGCCCAAGAGAAGTATAGCTGGATCCTCAGGCAGTTCAATGTCCAATTTTCTGAGGAACCTCCAGACTGATTTCCAGAATGGTTGCACCAGTCTGCAATCCCACCAACAATGGAGGAGTGTTCCTCTTTCTCCACATCCTCGCCAGCATCTACTGTCACCTGAGTTTTTGATCTTAGCCATTCTGACTGGTGTGAGGTGAAATCTCAGGGTTGTTTTGATTTGCATTTCCCTTATGACTAAAGATGTTGAAGATTTCTTTAGGTGTTTCTCAGCCATTCGGCATTCCTCAGCTGTGAATTCTTTGTTTAGCTCTGAACCCCATTTTTTAATAGGGTTATTTGTCTCCCTGCGGTCTAACTTCTTGAGTTCTTTGTATATTTTGGATACAAGGCCTCTATCTGTTGTAGGATTGGTAAAGATCCTTTCTCAATCTGTTGGTTGCCGTTTTGTCCTAACCACAGTGTCCTTTGCCTTACAGAAGCTTTGCAGTTTTATGAGACCCCATTTGTCGATTCTTGATCTTAGAGCATAAGCCATTGGTGTTTTGTTCAGGAAATTTTTTCCAGTGCCCATGTGTTCCAGATGCTTCCCTAGTTTTTCTTCTATTAGTTTGAGTGTATCTGGTTTGATGTGGAGGTCCTTGATCCACTTGGACTTAAGCTTTGTACAGGGTGGTAAGCATGGATCGATCTGCATTCTTCTACATGTTGACCTCCAGTTGAACCAACACCATTTGCTGAAAATGCTATCTTTTTTCCATTGGATGGTTTTGGCTCCTTTGTCAAAAATCAAGTGACCATAGGTGTGTGGGTTCATTTCTGGGTCTTCAATTCTATTCCATTGGTCTATCTGTCTGTCTCTGTACCAATACCATGCAGTTTTTATCACTATTGCTCTGTAATACTGCTTGAGTTCAGGGATAGCGATTCCCCCTGAAGTCCTTTTATTGTTGAGGATAGTTTTAGCTATCCTGGGTTTTTTGTTATTCCAGATGAATTTGCAAATTGTTCTGTCTAACTCTTTGAAGAATTGGATTGGTATTTTGATGGGAATTGCATTGAATCTGAAGATCGCTTTTGGTAGAATGGCCATTTTTACTATATTAATCCTGCCAATCCATGAGCATGGGAGATCTTTCCATCTTCTGAGGTCTTCTTCAATTTCTTTCTTCAGAGTCTTGAAGTTCTTATTGTACAGATCTTTCACTTGCTTGGTTAAAGTCACACCGAGGTACTTTATATTATTTGGGTCTATTATGAAGGGTGTCATTTCCCTAATTTCTTTCTCGGCTTGTTTCTCTTTCGTGTAGAGGAAGGCTACTCATTTATTTGAGTTAATTTTATACCTAGCCACTTTGCTGAAGTTGTTTATCAGCTTTAGTAGTTCTCTGGTGGAACTTTTGGGATCACTTAAATATACTATCATATCATCTGCAAATAGTGACATTTTGACTTCTTCTTTTCCGATCCGTATCCCCTTGACCTCCTTTTGTTGTCTGATTGCTCTGGCTTGAACTTCAAGAACTATATTGAATAAGGAGGGAGAGAGTAGGGAGCCTTGTCTAGTCCCTGATTTTACTGGGATTGCTTCAAGTTTCTCTCCATTTAGTTTCATGTTAGCAACTGGTTTGCTGTATATGGCTTTTACTATGTTTAGGTATGGGCCTTGAATTCCTATTCTTTCCAGGACTTTTATCATGAAGGGGTGTTGAATTTTGTCAAATGCTTTCTCAGCATCTAATGAAATGATCATGTGGTTTTGTTCTTTCAGTTTGTTTATATAATGGATCACGTTGGTGGTTTTCCGTATATTAAACCATCCCTGCATGCCTGGGATGAAGCCTACTTGATCATG
Organism: Rattus rattus; assembly: GCF_011064425.1. Classification (NCBI taxonomy): domain Eukaryota; kingdom Metazoa; phylum Chordata; class Mammalia; order Rodentia; family Muridae; genus Rattus; species Rattus rattus. The sequence goes on from NC_046154.1 coordinate 58,293,431, forward strand.
GTGGATGATTATTTTGATGTGCTCTTGGATTCGGTTTGCCAGAATTTTATTGAGTATTTTTGCGTCGATATTCATAAGGGAAATTGGTCTGAAGTTCTCTTTCTTTGTTGGGACTTTGTGTGGTTTAGGTATAAGAGTAATTGTGGCTTCATAGAAGGAATTTCGGTAGTGCTCCATCTGTTTCAGTTTTGTGGAATATTTTGGATAATATTGGTATGAGGTCTTCTATGAAGGCCTGATAGAATTCTGCACTAAACCTGTCTGGACCTGGGCTCTTTTTTGGTTGGGAGACCTTTAATGACTTCTTTTGTTTCCTTAGGAGTTATTGGGTTGTTTAACTGGTTTATCTGTTCCTGATTTAACTTCGTACCTGGTATCTGTCTAGGAAATTGTCCATTTCCTGCAGATTTTCAAGTTTTGTTGAATATAGGCTTTTATAGTAAGATCTGATGATTTTTTGAATTTCCTCTGAATCTGTAGTTATGTCTCCCTTTTCATTTCTGATTTTGTTAATTTGGACACACTCTCTGTGTCCTCTCGTTAGTCTGGCTAAGGGTTTATCTATCTTGTTGATTTTCTCAAAGAACCAACTTTTGGTTCTGTTGATTCTTTCTATGGTCCTTTTTTGTTTCTACTTGGTTGATTTCAGCTCTGAGTTTGATTATTTCCTGCCTTCTACTCCTCCTGGGTGTATTTGCTTCTTTTTTGTTCTAGAGCTTTTAGGTGTGCTGTCAAGCTGCTGACATATGCTCTTTCCTGTTTCTTTCTGCAGGCACTCAGCGCTATGAGTTTTCCTCTTAGCACAGCTTTCATCGTGTCCCACAAGTTTGGGTATGTTGTACCTTCATTTTCATTAAATTCTAAAAAGTTTTTAATTTCTTTCTTTATTTCTTCCTTGACCAGGTTATCATTGAGTAGAGCATTGTTCAATTTCCACGTATATGTGGGCATTCTTCCCTTATTGTTATTGAAGACCAGCTTTAGGCCATGGTGGTCCGATAGCACGCATGGGATTATTTCTATCTTTCTGTACCTGTTGAGGCCCGTTTTTTGACCAATTATATGGTCAATTTTAGAGAAAGTACCATGAGGAACTGAGAAGAAGGTATATCCTTTTGCATTAGGGTAGAACGTTCTATAAATATCCGTTAAGTCCATTTGGCTCATGACTTCTCTTAGTCTGTCTACGTCTGTGTTTAATTTCTGTTTCCATGATCTGTCCATTGATGAGAGTGGGGTGTTGAAATCTCCTACTATTATTGTGTGAGGTGCAATGTGTTTTTGAGCTTTAGTAAGGTTTCTTTTTACGTATGTAGGTGCCCTTGTATTTGGGGCATAGATATTTAGGATTGAGAGTTCATCTTGGTGGATTTTTCCGTTGATGAATATGAAGTGTCCTTCCTTATCTTTTTTGATGACTTTTAGTTGAAAATTGACTTTATTTGATATTAGAATGGCTACTCCAGCTTGCTTCTTCCGACCATTTGCTTGGAAAGTTGTTTTCCAGCCTTTCACTCTGAGGTAGTGTCTGTCTTTGTCTCTGAGGTGTGTTTCCTGTAGGCAGCAGAATGCAGGGTCCTCGTTGCGTATCCAGTTTGTTAATCTATGTCTTTTTATTGGGGAGTTGAGGCCATTGATGTTGAGAGATATTAAGGAATAGTGATTATTGCTTCCTGTTATATTCATATTTGGATATGAGGTTATGTTTGTGTGCTTTTCTTCTCTTTGTTTTGTTGCCAAGACGATTAGTTTCTTGCTTCTTCTAGGGTATAGCTTGCCTCCTTATGTTGGGCTTTACCATTTATTATCCTTTGTAGTGCTGGATTTCTGGAAAGATATTGTGTAAATTTGGTTTTGTCATGAAATATCTTGGTTTCTCCATCTATGTTAATTGAGAGTTTTGCAGGATACAGTAACCTGGGCTGGCATTTGTTTTTTCTTAGGGTCTGTATGACATCTGTCCAGGATCTTCTGGCTTTCATAGTTTCTGGCGAAAAGTCTGGTGTGATTCTGATAGGTCTGCCTTTATATGTTACTTGACCTTTTTCCCTTACTGCTTTTAATATTCTTTCTTTATTTTGTGCATTTGGTGTTTTGATTATTATGTGACGGGAGGAGTTTTTTTTCTGGTCCAATCTATTTGGAGTTCTGTAGGCTTCTTGTATGCTTATGGGCATCTCTTTCTTTAGGTTAGGGAAGTTTTCTTCTATGATTTTGTTGAAGATATGTACTGGTCCTTTGAGCTGGGAGTCTTCACTCTCTTCTATACCTATTATCCTTAGGTTTGATCTTCTCATTGAGTCCTGGATTTCCTGTATGTTTTGGACCAGTAGCTTTTTCTGCTTTACATTATCTTTGACAATTGAGTCAATGATTTCTATGGAATCTTCTGCTCCTGAGATTCTCTCTTCCATCTCTTGTATTCTGTTGGTGAAGCTCGTATCTACAGCTCCTTGTCTCTTCTTTTGGTTTTCTATATCCAGGGTTGTTTCCTTGTGTTCTTTCTTGATTGCGTCTATTTCCATTTTTAATTCCTTCAACTGTTTGATTGTGTTTTTCTGGAATTCTTTTAGGGATTTTTGCGATTCCTCTCTGTAGGCTTCTACTTGTTCTCTAAGGGAGTTCTTCACGTCTTTCTTGAAGTCCTCCAGCATCATGATCAAATATGATTTTGAAACTAGATCTTTCTTTTCTGGTGTGTTTGGATATTCCGTGTTTGTTTTGGTGGGAGAATTGGGCTCTGATGATGCCATGTAGTCTTGGTTTCTGTTGCTTGGGTTCCTGCGCTTGCCTCTCACCATCAGATTATCTCTAGTGTTACTTTGTTCTGCTATTTCTGACAGTGGCTAGACTGTCCTATAAGCCTGTGTTTCAGGAGTGCTGTAGACCTGTTTTCCTGTTTTCTTTTAGCCAGTTATGGGGACAGAGTGTTCTGCTTTCGGGCGTGTAGTTTTTCCTATCTACAGGTCTTCAGCTGTTCCTGTGGGCCTGTGTCTTGAGTTCACCAGGCAGGTCGCTTGCAGCAGAAAAGTTGGTCTTACCTGTGGTCCCGAGGCTCAAGTTTGCTCGTGGGGTGTTGCTTATGAGCTCTCCGCAGGGGGCAGCAACCAGGAAGATCTGCGCTGCCCTTTCCGGGAGCTTCCGTGCACCAGGGTTCCAGATGGCATTTGGTGTTTTCCTCTGGAATCAGTAATGTGTGCAGAGTGCAGTCTCTTCTGGTTTCCCAGGCGTGTCTGCTCTCTGAAGGTTTAGCTCTCCCTCCCACGGGATTTGGGTGCAGAGAACTGTTTATCCGGTCAGTCCCTTCAGGTTCCGGCGGTGTCTCAGACGCAGTGGACCTGCTGCTCCTGGGCCCTCCTCTACCCACAATAACTCTTATAAAGGAAACCATTTAATTGAGTCTGGCTTACAGTTTCAAAGGTTTAGTCCATTACCATGCTGATGGAATAGCATGGCAGCCTGCAGCCCAACTTGGTACCTGAGAATGAGCAGAGAGTTCCACATCTTGATCCACAGCCAGCAGAAAGTATGAGGTTTGGAGACTCAAAGCCCACCCCTTAGTGACACACCTTCGCCAACAAAGTCACACCTACTCCATCCAGCAAGGCCACATCTCCTAATATTGCCACTCCCTAAGGACCTATGGGAACTATTTTCACACGGCACCAACTCACTATTTTTAACAATCTCTTCCTCACCCCTTCCCTCTCCCACTCCGTTTCCTTCTCCCTCCTGCTTTCCCTCTTCCCCCCCTGGGTGGGGGAATCATTTCTTTGCATCTGGGTTACACTGAGCTGCCTTGAGATCCTAAGTAATGATTGGCAGGATGGAGTTCAGCATGATCTCACCCAGAGTCCAAGTGTTCTGTCATAAAGCTATGATGCATCTCTGCTGGGAATCAGTTCATGCACCATCTGCTCAAGGCTTCCCTGAACATCATTCCTCTTCCAGCATGTGTGTGGGACATGGGCAAGAAGTCCCTCTCTAAAACTCCAGGTGTTTTTCTGTTGGGAGGAAGAACTCATTTCACTCACCCACACCATGGCTGCAATTCCTACACTCAAGGCCGATTATTGAGAGAATAATATACAGATAGAATTAATGACTAATGATATGTTATAATATTTAATATAATAAAACATTTTATGGACATGGGAGCTTTCATTAAAAAAAGGAAGACCCCAAAAAGCAAATCTGAATAATAAATAGGTCAGCTAAGTAGTAGACTGTGTTGCTGACATAATAGTGTGACCTACGAGCATTAGATGGGGGTTGGGGCATCATGGAACTGAGGTCTTTACAGATGCTTCTCTGTCAACTTTTCTCTGAAGAGGAACTGCCCCCTGGTGTGGGGAGTTACCTCTCAAATGAATGCCTTATGACTTGCTTCAGGCAGACGTTAGGAAACATCCTTCCCCAGAGGGACATTCCTGCCTCAGCTGTTTCCTTCAGTCTACCCTGGGGCCATATTTGAGATAGCAGCAGGTCCTTAACTCCATCACCAGCCAGGGTTTAGGTTTAGTCAGAGAGATCAATGCAGGCAGATTCTAGAATAGAGAGATGAAGACACCCTCCTGCTGCTTGTACTGAGACCCTGAACTGGAAAGTTGTCAGGATATTCAGATTTTCCTACAGCACTATCAGCAGAGAGCTCAATGTGGCCTCAATCTTTTGTGGATGGCAATAAACATGCATGAGACAAACACTGCTGGTGTAGACCATGACAGGCATAACATAGTTTGTCAAGTTCATAGCATTTTGAGATGAGTTTACAACAAAAGGCTTTTATTTCATAGAATGTACAAGAAACAACAGGTCTCAGAACTTTGGAGTCATTTCTAAAAGCTCAGCTAGAGGGCCTCTTCAGTCTTCCCAGTCATGTATGGGCCATTTTAAAGCTAGGCTATTTTCTACTGAGACATTGGTTCAGCTGTTTTGTTAGTATAAACGACAGTCTCCTGAGCAAAATAGAAAATTTGCTATTCTTGTCCATAAAACTATAACCCAATAGGTATTGTTACAGTGCAATAGGGTGGCCCTGTTACTCCAGTATTCAAGTTTTAAAAGTTCTCGGCATCCTACATTCTACCATCATTCCTACCTGTTGCTCAGACCCGAACAATGAAGCTGTTGCCACCAGTATGTCACATATTCCAGGGCACAGGAAATGGGGAGTGTGTAACCCAAGGGAAGGTACTACTGCATATTTAACATGTATTTGATCTGGATGGGATTTGTGTGTATGTATACTTGTGTGTGTGTGTGTGTGTGTGTGTGTGTGTGTGTGTGTGTGAATGTAATGTGTGTATGTGTGTACATGTGTGTATGCTTCTGTATGTGCATATGTGCATGCATACATATCACAGCATGCATATAGAGGACAGAGGACACCTTGTAAGAAACAGTTCTTTTCTACTACCATGTGGGTGCCAAGAATGGAACTTAAGTTCTCTCTGGCTTGACAGTAAGCACCTTTACCCACTGAGCCATCTCACTGGTTCTTGGAAAGCAGGTCCTTTTTAAGTAAATGACTTTAGGGCTGGAGAGATCCCTCGGAGGTTAACAGCACTTGCTGCTCGTGCAGAGGACTTGAGTTTGCATGCCAGCAGCCATGTTGGTCAGCTCACATCTCCTGTAACTTCCGTTCCAGGAGAACCTGCGCTTCTAGCATCCAGGGAATCTCCAATGATGTGCACATATTTCCTATCCCCAACCCAACATATACAAAATTTAAAATGAAATACATCTGGGGGAAAATACATTAAGTAAATTACTTAAAATTTTATGTATGATGTTCACACATATTCCATTAACCTTATCATATCCACGGGATACTGCCTAGCCATAAAGGGATGGAAAAAAGCAATCCTTACACAGGTAGCCAAATAAATGTTCACTTAAACCTTGGAGTAAAGTTCTAGCATTAAGAGGAGGAAAATAGTAGACACTGGTAAATAATATCTTCCTCCTTACTTGATTAAAATAAATTCTGTGTTGTTTAAACTGGCTAGAATGATTGTCTCTAGTGAAAAGTGCTATTAAACCAGTACTGAGAGAGCCTTCTACCTTGTATTGGATTGGATTTAAGCAATCACTACTGAGCCAAATTTGTGTCCAAAATCTCATTAGCAAAACAAAAAACAACACAGGACTAAGATGTGTTTTTGAAAAGTATGCAGTACACTTAAAAGATCCAAATTAGTTCCTGGTCGCTGCCGCCGCGGAGAGCCCGTGGGCAGCACCCCGAGAGCAAACTTGAGCCTCGGGACCACAGGTAAGACTAACTTATCTGCTGCAAGTGACTTGCCTGGTGGAATCGGGAAAAACAGAGGCAGAATTCCTCTAGGACCGGGCACGCCCCAGTGTTTACCGGAAGTCCCACACCATGATCCCGCCCGCAGCAGCTCTCTGCTCCCAGACCCCGTGGGAGAGAGACCTCACCGCCTGGTCAGGTGGGCACGCCTGAGGCTGCAGAGCGGAAGAGACCACCAACACTGCCCACCCCTGCCCACATCCCTGGCCCAAGAGGAAACTGTACAAGGCCCTGGGTTCCCTGTGGGGAGCGCCCAGGAGCGGGCAGGAGCCCTGCCTGAGACACCCTGAACCTGAAGGAAACAGACTGGATAAACAGTTCTCTGCACCCAAATCCCGTGGGAGGGAGAGCTAAACCTTCAGAGAGGCAGACACGGCTGCGAAACCAGAAGAGACTACTCTCTGCACACATTACTGATTCCAGAGGAAAGCACCAGAATCCATCTGGAACCCTGGTGCACGGAGGCTCCCGGAACAGGCGGCGCAGTACTTCCTGGTTGCTGCCCTCGCGTAGAGCCGGTGGCCAGCACCATGTGAGCGAACTTGAGCCTTGGGACCACAGGTAAGACCAACTTTTCTACTGCAAGTGACCTGCCTGGTGAACTCAAGGCACAAGTCCACAGGAACAGCTGAAGACCTGTAGAAAGAAAACTACACGCTCGAAAGCAGAACACTCTGTCCCCATAACTGACTGAAAGAGAGAAAACAGGTCTACAGCACTTGACACAGGCTCATAGGACAGTTTAG